>NC_086197.1:94586307-94886307 GCF_035770615.1 Melospiza melodia melodia | reverse complement strand
TTTCAATTATCTCTCTGTTATTTTGCAAGATTAAGTATCACAGTCCATATTTCCTGGATAAATGCTGCCTTGTGTAATTGTGCTTTCACTTTAGAAGTCACACCTGCAGTGGTAGTTGGTAGTTTAACACAATTAAATCTTCTAAATGCTATTTGAGATCTGCTGATGAAAGATACTGAATAATGAAATGGTGATTATAAATTTTAGGACAGTAAATGTGGTTTATATAATAGCTCTTATTTAGAAGTGGTTATATCTCATTGTAGGAATGATCATGTAAATATGCTTTTAAGGAAAAAGAGCTGTAGAGGCACAGAGTAAAACTACAAGAGTTTTTATTTTGTAATTGAGGAATTGTGTGTGAGTTTTGTGGAGAAATGTCCTTTTCCCTTTTAATTTTTCAAAGGATATAAGGTTTTTTTAATCATTATATCATTTTATCATTATATCATAATTATTATATTATTACTACTAAAGGAGTACTGGTATAATGCATTTCATGTGCTTGTAGCAGGCATTTCTCACAAATGAGAACCTGGCAGGAGCTGCCAGAATTGGGAATAGCAGCAGAGAAGGAAATGTGCACTGTGCAACCTCAGTCAAACAGGGAGCAATCTCTGGTGCCCTCTTTTGATAATATATTTGGTGGAACCAGTTAGGGGAGGATCTCAAATGATGTTAATAAATTATTGGACTGATTCTTCAAGTGTCTGTAACTTTTACTGGCTTGGGCTCTTACTGGAAGGGAAAACAAAGATATCCTGTACCTTGTCCTACATGTAGTAAATAATCTTCCTAGAGAGTGATAAAAGCAAATCAAATCTGTCCTGTGACAGCTTGGAATTGAGCTGAGGGTTTACACACACATCTGGATGTAAGTTTAGAGTACAATGTTTTTTAACATCAAAGCAAAACACAATGAAGAAGCCCAACCTTTTGAACTTTCTATTTCCATACATTTAAATCCAAAGACTGAAGTATTTTGAATGTCATGTCTGCCTTATCTTTCTAGCAAAGCCTTTTCCTATAATTAAAAGGGCATCTATTTTTCTAATTGTTGCCAAATCCAATCTGAGCCTCCCCACAATCATTTCACCCTTCCCTCCCCCTCCCATCATTGTCTGATATTTTGTTTGCACAGTCATTATTCATTAACTGTGCTCATGTCCAGGGCAGCAAACAGAGGAATCACATCAGCAAGGAGGAGCTCAGAAACTCACCACTGAAATCTGGTTTTTTTTTTTCCTTTTCTGTGTTACATTGGCTTTCAGATGAGAATCCCAAAACCTGTAACAAATTTCAGAGATAAGGAGCCTGGAAACAATGAGTGTGCTACTGTTTGCTGCTTCCTTTTCTTAGCAGAATTCTTTAGTCTTCCGTTCTACTGAGAAGAATTCATTTCTATGTAAGAAGCTACTGAGATTAGAAGTCACTATTGGAAAGGAAAGAGGTGTAGTCTGCCCTATTTTTAAATGAAATCTTACAGAATCACAAGCAGTCATTGGTTGGATTTGGAGGGGACCTCTGGAGATCATCTCATCCAACCCCCTTGCCAAGGCAGGGTTACCTAGAGCAGGTTACACAAGAACAGGTGGGTTGTGAATCTCCAGGAAAGGGAGATCCCACAGCCTCCCTGGGCTGTTCCAGTGTGAAGTTCTTCCTTATGGTGAAATTCTTCCTTATGGTGAAGTTCTTCCTTATGTTAAGGTGGAACTTGCTGTGTTTCAGTTTATGGCCACTGCCCCTTGTCCTGTCACTGGGCACCACAAAAAGGAGCCTGGCACCACCTTCTTGGCACGCCTTTGAGATGTTTATATTCCTCTTGGCACCCCTTTGAGAGGTTTATATGTGTTGATGAGATCCCCTCTCAGTTTTCTCTTGCCTGGACTAACCAAGCCCAGCTCCCACAGTCTCCTTTTGAGAGAGACACTCCAGATCCCTCAGCATCATTATGACCCTCTGCTGTTCCAGTAGCTTCTTTTCTTTTCCTTTCCCTTTTTCCCTTTCCCTTTTTCCCTTTCCCTTTTTCCCTTTCCCTTTTTCCCTTTCCCTTTTTCCCTTTCCCTTTTTCCCTTTCCCTTTTTCCCTTTCCCTTTTTCCCTTTCCCTTTTTCCCTTTCCCTTTTTCCCTTTCCCTTTTTCCCTTTCCCTTTTTCCCTTTCCCTTTTTCCCTTTCCCTTTTTCCCTTTCCCTTTTTCCCTTTCCCTTTTTCCCTTTCCCTTTTTCCCTTTCCCTTTTTCCCTTTCCCTTTTTCCCTTTCCCTTTTTCCCTTTCCCTTTTTCCCCTTTCCCTTTTTCCCCTTTCCCTTTTTCCCCTTTCCCTTTTTCCCCTTTCCCTTTTTCCCCTTTCCCTTTTTCCCCTTTCCCTTTTTCCCCTTTCCCTTTTTCCCCTTTCCCTTTTTCCCCTTTCCCTGTTTCCCTTTCCCTTTTTCCCTTTCCCTTTTTCCCTTTCCCTTTTTCCCTTTCCCTTTTTCCCTTTCCCTTTTTCCCTTTCCCTTTTTCCCTTTCCCTTTTTCCCTTTCCCTTTTTCCCTTTCCCTTTTTCCCTTTCCCTTTTTCCCTTTCCCTTTTTCCCTTTCCCTTTTTCCCTTTCCCTTTTTCCCTTTCCCTTTTTCCCTTTCCCTTTTTCCCTTTCCCTTTTTCCCTTTCCCTTTTTCCCTTTTTCCTTTTTCCCTTTTTCCTTTTTCCCTTTTTCCTTTTTCCTTTTTCCTTTCCCTTTTCCCTTCTTGACTTTTTCCATGTTTTGAAGGAAATAAAATGGGCATGAAAGGCTGGAGTGTCTTTCCTGAGGTCCCTGGGCTAGGAAAAGCTGAGGCTCATGAATGAAAAGCCTTAAGGTGTTGTGCCCATGTGTTGTCCTTTCCTCTGTGAGGCTTTCCTGGCCAGAAAAAAAAAAAACCCCAATTAATTGTTTATCTCCCCTTCAAATATGAAAATGTTACATTTTCAGCAGAAATAGGTGATTAACAGATAAACCACCAGTAGAATCTGGTCATATTAGTAAGCAGATTGAAAAGGTTTAGTATGAAAACTAACTGACCTATTTATTGTCACTTGTCCTATCAATGAGTTGACTTGGTACTGCTTCTTCCTAGTTCTGTTGCTATATCAAATTGATCTGTGTGTTTTAATTAATTTTAATTGGATTTATTGTAAATGGCCTTGTAAGGGAGAGGAAATGGAAGGCACAGGTTTGGGATAATGCCAAAATGAAGGCCTAAAGAGAGTAATTCATAAGAAAATTCTGCTGTAAATTGGTCAGATTTGCTGAAAATTGAAGATCTGGTCAGTGCCTGGAATAGTGCAGTTGTGAGGCTGGAAGTGACTCCTGTTACAGCTAAGTTAAAGTGAAGTGTTGGATATGAATAAAGACATGAAATTAAAAAGGATGAATGTCTTGAATGTCAGTTCAAAACTGAGATGTAACAAAATTTGAAGGGTTTATGGTGGAGGCTGTTCCTTTATCCTGACCATGAGGTTCCTGTTAGCTGTACAGAGCAGTTCTTTCTGGCATTACTGGTATTTAGGAAACTCACACTGACAGTAGTGGATGAACTCTAACCAGAACTGCATTTCTCCCTGCCATGCACTGAGGGAAATCACATTTTAAGAAGTCAGGGATTAGCGAGCTGAACCCATTGTGTAATGTGCAGTGGAATTGCAAAGCTTAACCTGTTCCTTTTCTGGTTTTCAGTGATTTGTCCCATTGGGCAGCTGCCTTCTGAGTGCCTCTGGAGAGATGCCAGCCCGCTGAATTAAGCAGCAGCAGGGACAGCATCTCCCCAGGCTGGAGTTCTAAGCCCAGGCTCGTGGCATTTGCACAAGTGATCACTGGTGAGTTGTACACGAGCACAGCTTCTCTCCCTCCTCTCTGTCTCTTCAACCCCTGGCATCTGTTGCAAACGCTGAGGTCTGGATGCACAGACTGGCCTGCCTGGCTTGTTTGCCCCAGAGTGCGACTGATGGGCTTAGAGAATGTGAAAAACGCCAGTCACTTGTTTTTGAAATGTTAAAAGATTAACAGTAATAAAATGGTTGTAAAAATAGCAATATAATTGGAGTAATAAAATTTTGGACAGTTAGGGTTTAGGACAATATGAGACAATAAAAAACAGAGAATTATGGACAGTCCAGGTACATCCTTCTGGGCAAAATAAGCTCAAAAAAGGACCCATGTTAACAGAGGATTAACCCTTAAAAGCAACAGCCTGTTGCATATTCATACACCTCATACATGATGTATAAATTCCATTCAAACACAGGATTCTGTCTGGTCAGTGTCAGCTTCTTCCTCTTAATCTAACAGGTTTCATATCCGAGCAAGGTGGGAAGAAGTTAGTTTCTCCTGATAATGGAGCAATAAATTCTCTTTCTCTGAAAATTTGGGTGTCCTGTGGCTGCTATTTGTGCATCATGTATGATGTGTGAGTACCTCATTCCTTTCTTAAAAAATAAAATCTCACATACATAGTTTCTATTTTAACATTATGTTATAACCTATGTTTAACACACCATTTAAGAAAATTAATACAGCATAACTTTCTAACAGAACACATATAATATTCATTTTAATATTTGTGAAAAGCCAATCACAAAATACACATTTTTTACAAAGAATATGAGAGTGGTCCAAGTTACCAGCTAATCTTAGGAAATCCTTACTATTTGTTTGTATGTTTATGGATTATTTTCCCCTCTCCCTCCACTGAATGAGTAATGTCCTGGTGAGGCCAAACTTCAATTCTATAGCATTTGTGTGTTATACTAGATGATATCACTGCGCTTTTTTTAACCAGAGGAGATTTTATACCCTCTTCCTTAGTGCTTCATAGCCTGGAAATCCAAGCTGTGGGGTTCTGATAACCCCACACAAGAAGTAGGGACTGGCTGCTGTCAGCACGAGGGTGATTAAAAATGTGTGTGTGCATGCTGCTTCACTACCTTTCCAGCTGAATAGAAAATGAAACTGCCCAAAGCCCTTAATGGAAGTGCATGGATTTGTTGTTTTTTTTTTTTTTTTTTCCTGTTTAAATCTCTGTGTGACTGTGTGCAGACAAACTTCATCCCCAGCTTCCTTCTGAAGATGCTGTGCAAAGAAAAGAGTGAGCTTGTTCTGACCTCTGAGGAGTGATCCTCTTTCCAGCTCAATACCAGACATAACCTCTACAAAAAGCAATAGCTAACCATTAATTTTTTTTTAGGGGAAGGTGATTTCTAGTCAGTTTTTCCAATCTGTGATTTTCCCTGATAAAACAATGGCAATCTGCTTCTTGCAGCAGCTGAGATGCTGTGATTCTTTGACAGCAAATGTGTCAGAGCTGCCTTACACCTTGCAAGCCCCTGCTTTATTTAAGACTGCCATGCTGGGCTGACTGCTGTTTTCCTGGGAGTGTGGCACCAAGGAATCACTGATGAGATGCAGCCTGGTCTGCAAAACACACGTTTGCTATTAAAAACAACACATGTGCCCTTAGCTGTAGCTAATAAATTAAAAATCCCTGTGGAATTTGGGGGAGACAGCTCCTCTAGACATGGAAAGAATCCCATTAAAGCATCAGCATGACACAGCTCAGCATCAGGTGCTGAATTGAATATCAGAACTACTTGAAGGTCTCTTCTGGAGCAGCAGGAGGAGCCTCCTGCAAGGATGGGTGCAGGAAGGGTGGAATTCATCCAGGGCACTTGTCTCTGCCTCTTTCAGGTTCTTGCCATGTTGTTAAAAAGGCTGGTTGGGATATTTGGACAAAGACCTGAAGGTCAGTGCTGTCCTGAGCTGTACATGGTACCTTGATTATAACAGAGTTGGAAAATCACCCTGGCCTGAAAAATGATGAGGGTAATTCTGCTTTCTGCTGGAGGGGGCAAAGGCAGAGCAAGGAATTCAGGCGCATTATTTCAAGGTCCAGTAGCCTCTTAAGCCAGACTAAAATAAGTAGGCTTTAATTAGTGGAAAGTTTAGGAAAACATATTTGGTGCTATTGTCACATAACAAGTTGGAACATACCTGTCCTTAAATTCCTTTCCTTTTTATTGCTGCTGCTCTTCCTGCTCCAGTTCAAGCATAGCAGCTTCTGTCTTGGGAACCACTGAAGGTAGATGCAGTTCCTTTCTGCTGCTGCAGAACTCTGAGCACCAGCACTTAAATAATACAGCAACTTTAGTGCTAACAGCAGCAGCTTTGGAGGAGAGAGGATTTCGAATTGTTGCAATTGACTTTCAGGGTGTGTAGAAACAGAGAAAGCAAACTGAATAGTTATTGAAGCAGTGTTTTTTTATTTAAAATAATTTTCACTTGGGTAGGTACACTTTATTTTTGCTTGTCAATATTTTCAGTTATTAAAATTTAGAGATCATAGATTTTTCTAGGAGCCAGATAATTCTAGCAGAAGCACATCTGTGTCTTGGTCAGGGGGACACCAGTTTGGGACAAATGTCTGTGTGCTGTGTCTGAGGTGTCGGCCTGACTCACAGGATGGAGTGCCTGTGTGGAGGAGAAGGCAAAAACCTTTGCTCCCTTGTGACAGGGGTGGGAAACCATCTCCGTGTGCAGAGGTTCCTTTTGGAACTGCACATCACCAGGAAGGTGCTTGGAAAATTCACTGTATTCACAAATAAAGACTGAGTCAAGCCAGTGCCTGCTTATCAGGCCAGGGGGGATTGTGCTGTGCCATCAATCACAGTGCCCTGAGCACAGCCAGTTCCATGGCTGCACTTTAGAAATGCGTGTGAACTCCAGTGCAGGTTTTTAGTTTGTTGTTTCAGTTGTTTTTTTTTGGTTTTTTTCCTATTTCTTAGAGCACTATAGAGCACAGAACTTCAAGTGCAGGGTGTCTGGGGAGTGCCCTGCCCTAGGGTTGAGTGGTGTTTTGCACTTTGCTTGCAATTCTGCTCCATTGCTGTTTCAAAACTCTGCGGTGCACTTAGCAAACTACACTTTGAACTTTCATCTGGAAGCTGAATTTTCTTACTTTTTTTTTCTATTTTAAAATTTTTTATTAATTTCTAGTTCTTCTTAATTATAGTGTCAGAATTATTTTATCATAGAATCATAAAATATTTACATTGGGGAGATCTTTTAAGACCATCTAGTACAGCCCCCCTGCAATGGGAAGGGACATATTCAAGTAGCCCAGGTTCTTCAGAGCCCCATGAATATTTCCAGGGATGGGACACCCACCACCCCTCTGGGTAACCTCTTTTACCACCTTCATTGTAAAATCATCCTTATATCCATTCTTATTCAGCCTTCTTTTACTTTAAAGCCATTATCTCTTCTTGTCCTATTGCAGTGGGCCCAGATAAAAGCCTGTCCTCATCTTTCCTGTAGGCTCCCTTGAAATAGAAATCACTGAAGTGATTGGCTATTAGAAATATTGCAGAATCAGGTAAATGAACCTCACTCACAGCAGTTGTAAACCATCATAAGCCTGCAAAAGATTAATGGTTAGCTACCAATGACTGCTTTGAAACTCAAGAAGAATGATAGCTTAAGCCATTGGTGTAAATCAAGCCACCCTTTTGTTAACATAAATTTTGCTTAGATCCAAAACCACTGAAGCTGGATGGATATTCCTGAGGATTTTACTACAGCAAAAATTAACTTCTACTTCTTGACAGGAGTAATGAGAGATAATGAGATTTTATTATCTGCTCCAATCACCTGTGGCTTTGATTAAAAAAAAAAAAAAATTCCTCAGAATCAATAGTTTTTTTTTAATCCCATAATTCAAAACAAATGGTTCCCTTATCTTTTAAATCCTGGCTGCTCGGGTGGTGCTGCTGGTGCCCACGGGCCTGGCTCTGCAGGGGAAATCTCAGTGTCACAAACCAGAGCCACGCTGCTCGCCGAGTGTTGGCAGCTTGTCATTGCAGACTGTGCTTTTCCCTCCTGCCTGGTGGTTGGAAAGGTTCAGGAATGATCATAATCTCTTTCCTCCAGCGACTGGGGAAGTATCAGGGTTTGTTCTTTACAGATTTATGGGGGGAAAAAGCCCCACTCTGCTTTTCATTTGTGCTGAGTTTGTGTGAAAAATGCATGTAGTTTATGACTGGCTTTTCGCAAATATTAAAATGAATATTATATGTGTTGTGTTAGAAAGCAATGCTGTATTAATTCTCTTAAGTACTGTGTTAAGTATAGTTTTAGGTTATAAAAATTGTTAAAATAGAAACTATGCTATGTAAGATGCTTTGTTTAAAAGAAAAGGCTTGCAGCGAGATAGCAGCCACAAGACACCTGAATCTTTCACAGAAAAGGAATTTATTGCCTTCTTATCAGAAGAAACAAACTTCTTCCCGCCTTGAAGGCGCTATAAGGATTAGAAGGAAGAAGTTGGCAATGACCAGACAGAATCCTGTGTTTGAATGGAATTTATGCATCATGTATGAAGTGGATGAATATGCAACAGGCTGTTGTTTTTAAGGGTTAATCCTCTGTTAACGTGGGTCCTTTTTTGGGCTCGTGATGCCCAGAAAAAGGTACCCAGACGTCCGTAACTCTTTGTTTTTATTGTCTTAATTCAATTTGTCCAAATTGTTATTACTCTAATTGTATTACTATTTTTATAACCATTTTATTACTGTTAAACTTTTAAAATTTTAAAAACAGGTGATTGGCGTTTTTCACAGTTTGCAGTTGTTTTATTGTCTCGGTTGGATTTTCGTAGCATATCCAAAATCATTAATCTCCCGTGGAGTGAGAGAGGATGTGAAGAAAAGGAGTGGAGAAGGAAGGACAGGATGATGGCTAAACACACTGGGGCTTTCTTGGCTTTAGGGGATGTTTGGGGTGTGGGGTGTTTATTTTACAGCAGCTATTCCTGGTCCCTGGGGGAGAGGGTGGGGTGACATTGGTGTGTCATGGAACATGGCACTGCCTCACCACGGGACAAGAGGGAATTGGGATCTTCTCTCTCCTTTATCTGGGGTTATAGAAGAATTTTATTGCTTAATGCATCAGTGTGGCCATTCTCTGCTCTGGGCATACAGGCTGGGGTGCTCAAAGTGGAATTATGAGATCCAGTGACATAAAACCCCAAGCAATTAAAGTCCCCTGTAGGGCGCAGGTGGAGAGCACCTTTGCCCTCTGCCATCAGAGGGACGGGGCTGGGCGATCCCAGCCAGCCTGACTTGGCTCCCACCTTTGTTTGGAGGTTGCTGTGGTGATGAATAACCTTTGCAGAGGGTGTGTGAGCCTGTGTGGCTCTGGCAGATCAAATAAACCCAGGGTTTCTCACCCCCACGTCTGAGCGTGTACCCTGGTGGTGGACTGGGCTCCCAAAATAAGTTAAACCTGACTCAGAGCTGGTTATTGACATGGCAGAGACCTACTCACCACTTCCCTGGTTGCTTTCCCAGCAGGCAGCAGGAGCCTGGGTGATGGCAGGCAGTGCCTTTGTTCCCTTGTGTGACAGGGGAGCTGATGTGCCTTTTTTTGGTGCCTTTTTTTGGTGCCTTTTTTTGGTGCCTTTTTTTGGTGCCTTTTTTTGGTGCCTTTTTTTGGTGCCTTTTTTTGGTGCCTTTTTTTGGTGCCTTTTTTTGGTGCCTTTTTTTGGTGCCTTTTTTTGGTGCCTTTTTTTGGTGCCTTTTTTTGGTGCCTTTTTTTGGTGCCTTTTTTTGGTGCCTTTTTTTGGTGCCTTTTTTTGGTGCCTTTTTTTGGTGCCTTTTTTTGGTGCCTTTTTTTGGTGCCTTTTTTTGGTGCCTTTTTTTGGTGCCTTTTTTTGGTGCCTTTTTTTGGTGCCTTTATTTGGTGCCTTTTTTTGGTGCCTTTATTTGGTGCCTCATTTGTGCAAGCTTGTGACACCTGAGCTTTGTCTCCTTACCTGCCCTTGAGGAAGGAGAGCAGGTAGAGCAAGAGACTGGCAAAGGTGCTCTGTAGAAGGAAAGAGGGAAATATTATTATCCAAAAGTCCTCTCTTTTTAAAATTTTTTCCCTACCATTGCAAATATTACCTTTTCTATACTGAGGAAACTTTTGCTTCATTTTACTCCCCATTTATCAGTGTTACAGCAAATTATTGTTAAATTTTCTGCAGCTCAAAATATAAGTGTGGTTTTCATACTAAGACACAAAAATCTGACCTAAAACTGCAGAGTGATACAAAAGTGTGTGAAATTTGGAATTCTCCATAAGTATTACATGCTTTCCTCATGAATTCACACAAGTACAAGTACATTTCGATGATACAGGTGACTGACGATGCTGCAAGTATCACTTCTAGATAAGAATTACCTTCAAAAAGGTCTTGAAAACTTGTTTTTCCCCCTCCTAGAAAAACCCAGCAGGAATTGGCAAGAATGAATTGCCACTTGAGGCAACTCATGGAGAATTTTCCTCCCTGTATATCACCCTGGTACCCAACATCTGTGAAGCTGCCCTGTGCACAACTCATAGGAAGTGCTCTGTGAAAGACTGAGTCACTCAGAGATGATCCACTGGCCATGACAAACACTGTGATGTTTAAAATGTCTATTTTTTGCTGCATAATTCCTGAAATTATAAAAAAAAAAAAAAAAGAAAAAGTGAGTTATTCAGCTCTGGGTCAGCTCTTCATCTCCTCGCAGACCTTGTTCTTGGCACTGAAGGACCAAAGAGGAAGATGAAAACTTTTTAAAAGCAGTGAGGCCTCTCACAATGTTTAAGATGAAGGTGGCAAAGGCAGGTCCATGTCCCTGCATTGCACCACTGATGGATCTTCTTTCTGAGACAGAACATTTGGGAAATAACCTCCTCTCCTCTCAGCAGTGATTTGAGGCTTGTCCTCTTGAAGCTGTCAGCTCCTTTTAGTGACTTGCTTAGTTAAAATCACTTTCAGTAAGGAGTATTTAATTCCATCTTCTAATACCTTATTCAGGCTGCCCTCCTGGATTTTGGGGAATCTGGAGAATGCTGCTAACAGAGTGGAGCCAGCGTTCACAGGAATGAGTTAATGGCAGCCCCATAGCTGTGATTTTTTACATCTGACACATTCTCCAAGGCTAGCACAGTACCTCCCATACTCCTTCAAATTCATTTGTTCCATTTCAGCTCAGCCTTTTGAAATATTTTGTGATGAATGGGCGTGCTGTACAAGCTGGTGATCAGGAGCAGCTGTTCATACTCATACATTAAATTGAATCCATCTGTCAGTGGGCTCTTTAAAGTGTGAGTTTCACATTGTCAGGAGACCTGATTGCACCAGAGCAGGATCTGGGTGCTGCTTGCCAAAAAGAAAAGGGCAAACCTAAATGAAGAGTGCTTGGATGGGCTCTGGGATAGCCCCGTGGCCTCATCTGCAGAGCTGTGATTTGGCCTGCTGAGATGAGAGCAAAGTGGTTACAAGCAGCACTTCTGCACAGAGTTGTTCAGATGCAGGCTGAAATTAGGAGCTGGCTTGCAGTGAGCTTTGTAGAACTCATAGTGTGCTGGTTGCTGCTTGGTTTTTAATCCTGGCCCTTTGACCTCACCACCAGTTCTTTAAATTTTTTTTGTTATAGAGTTTTTCTTCAGAGGATGAGCTGAAGAGGAAGTGTTTTATTCAAATCAGCAAAAGGAGACCACACTGCTTTTTTGTTTGTTTGTTTTTTCCCCCCAGTATGCATGCATCATTTTTTAATATTCATTTACAAGTAGAGATGAGCAAAATGTATCTCCTGAAGCTGTTTAGCAAACTGCATTTAAGGCAACATTTCAGCCCAACAAATGGTTGTTTCCTAATTGCAATAATTGTTCTCATAATTTTAAGTGAAATCTTCACTCTGTAATATTCTCTGTAAATGACACACTGGATATGGGAGCCAGCTGATTCACGGCCTGAAATATGTTGATCTTATCCAGGGGTAACTTCTCTTGGCTGCCTTCTCCCAGTTTGCTCCTCACCAAGACTTTTGTGGTGAGGACTGTGTTCGTGCTGGGTTGTGTGTGCAGCTCCAGGGAAAAGCATTCCTTGTTCCCAGAAACTCATTCACCCACTAATATAATCTTCATTACACCACTTCACTTTAGGGCAGGCAGCTTCTCTTGGAGGAGCAGAGCTTCCTTAACCACTGTAGAACTTTTATTGAGTTGCAGGAGGGCCATGATTTATTTCTGGGTTCTGCAATGGCCTCCAGAGCTGCAGATCTCCCCCTTTGCTGGAGCTCACATCTCCTGTCACTGCTGCTGCACTCCTGCTGCAGGGCTGAGCCAGCACTTTTCAATCAACACTAAATTCAGTGCTGGCAGAAACACAGAGAGGATTAAAAAAAAAAATTAATAATACACCAAAACAGAACGCCCACGCTGGCTTTGTGAGCTTGTGTTTTGTGTCTGTTATCCTATGGTAAGAGAAGAACTCTTAGCTTTTCTTTAACACAGAGAAAGCAAGAATGAAGCCTGTTGTTTCTGTGTACCTGGTAAACAGAGATTTTTTTTTTTTTTTAAAGTGGAAACTCATTAACGTGTTCCACATGGGGAGGTGAGAATTGCACTTAGAGTGAAGAGATTGATTGATTGATTGATGTTGGCTTGCATTAAGAATATATGGCTAACAGAAGGAGTCAATACACGCTCTTTTTAAACTTTTCTCCTGTGAAGTACATTGTTTTTCTTGCATGTGTTTAATGAGGGAACTTAGTTATCTCCCTTCAAAATACTTGAGAGTGTTAAAATGTAGTTATTGAGTTGAGCACCCACTTGGGGCTCTGCATTAGGAGCATGTGTAAATGAGCTGCAGATGCAGGGTAAGCATCCAGTCCTCCAGCATCCACCCTCAGCTGTGCACCAGTGCCGTGTGTGGAGCCACAGAGCTCTGCAAACCCATGGAAAAACCTGGGAATGGATGCTCAGACCTCTGAGAGCTGCTTGGTTCTCATCCCTCTCTGGGCAGATTGCCCCAGTTCTCTGCCCACCCTCACAGGTCAGGAAGCTTCTCCTCATGTTCAGGTGGGATGTGCCATGTCCCAGTCCAGCATGGACATGCCAAGCCCACTGCTGCAGCTCTGACATGTCAGGGAATAAGAAATTAAATTCTGGATTTCTTCTCTAGACTGTACTGCTCATTATGGATGAAATGATGTGGTTTTAAATCCAAGTTTTTTTCCTTTGTTTGGCTTTTATGGCCGGTTTTGAAATATGAGGAGTTTTGGCACCATTGTGTGCCGCAAGCAGAAAAACTGATTTTTTTGGACAAAAGAGGAGGCTTCTGTGCTAATTTCTTGGTAGACTTAATTGCTGATAAACAGGGATCTGATTGAGCTTAGACAGTACTGAAATATTCCTGTGAATGGAATTTATGAGTGTGCTCCCCAAAGAGTTTCAGGAAATCAGGAACTTTGGCCTGTTTGCAGGAAGGTGCAGCTGCTTGCAGCTAATAATTCCTATAATAGAGGTGAAGTGCAGGAAAATACACTGTCAAGCAAACGAGGAAATGCACATTCCTTCTGTGAGAAGGAAAAGTTCAGGATACTGGCAAGGCATGAATACACATGTACAGTTTTATAACACTGAACTGCAAGCACCAGCTCAAGGCATCAAAGAGAAATGGTATTTTAACTTATTATTATTATTATTATTATTATTATTATTATTATTATTATTATTATTATTATTATTATTATTATTATTATTATTATTATTATTATTATTCCCTACTTCAAAAGAGCAAGTTATTTTGAAATGGAAGGTATTACTTTGGTTTCCATGCTGATCCCCCTTCAGCGTTAGGAACAGAGTTTATCTGTCTAAAATTCTCAGCAAAGGTCACATCTGCTTTATGTTGTGGTTGATCATGGAGCATTGGCCGTTAGCAAAACCCAAAATAAGAAAGCAAATGGATCAAACATGAGCCCTTTATGGTTATGTGTTGCAAAGATAGACTTATTTTTTCTTGTTTCCTATAATTTTTCTCATTCAAATAAAACTGTGGTTTCTCCTTCTTGTGTAAATGAGTTATTCTTATAGGTCTTGCAAATCCTTTCTGGATACTTAAAGCAAAAAAGGTAGAATATTCCCTCTAGAGGTTCATGTTTCTCATGCTTCTTACTTTTGTTTGGAAGAGTGAATTCAGACCAGAACTCTTTCTATGTCTTTATAATCATTACTTAAAAAACAAAAGACACCCAAACACAAAACAAAATAACAAAAGAACAAACCTTAAAATCTTTCTACAGTGTGACCATTTAGAAAAGCAGTGTCTCACCTAAATATTTAGAGTTAAGCGTGCTTTTAAAATTCATTATCAATATGAAAAGTACAATTAGCCAAGGAGCTGTAAGCCACAGCCTGCTTTTCCCTCCTCTCTTTCCCCAATAATTTCCTGCCTTCTGTTCTTCCTGGTGCACCTGTGAGTGGCAATTGCTTTCTCTGCCCTCTTTTCATTTGGCTCATGTCCATTCCTTACAGTTAAACAGCTGAAACAGCAAAACCTTGCAGGTGCTATTTATAATTTACCTTAGAGCTTAGCTGATAGTGAGTGGGAGGAGTTCCTGAAGCCTATTGCTATTCTGACGCTCCAGCTTTGGTTTGAGCAGCTGTGGTCTGCTCCGGGCTTTTCCAAAAACTACACAGGTGAGCTCAGTTCCCAGGTGTTTTAACCTTTAGTTTTCTGCCTTGGTACCCAGGACCTGGCTGGCCTGGCAAAGCAAAGCTTTGGGGAGGTTGTGTCCTGTCTGATGGTGTGTTATATCCAGAATATACCCAACCTGTTCACCATGCTCAGGTGTCAGGTGCTGCATTTGCTGTTGAAATAATAGAACATGACATTATGTGTCCTTTACATTGTCTCCTGTATTTTTTTTTAAATTTTTTATATGACATTATTATATGACATTTTTATTTATGACATTATATCTCCTGTAGATCTCTGCAGATTCCATACCTTTGGACAAGTTTGGTAGGGATTGAATGGGTGTGGTTGAAATGTTATGGGGTTCTTGCAAATAGGACATGATAGTCATTTTATGTGCTTGGCTTTCACTGTAAACAGTGTTTCAGGATATATTCAGTGAGGTTTGGATTGGCAAGCATAACACTGCAAGTAGCATTTGTGTTGCTGGAAATTCTCACTGTTTCTGCATTGCTTTGTAAATTTATTTTTTTTTTTTCTTTCAAGTTACATGCTTTAAAAATTACAATAGGTAGACCAGTATACCTTTGAAAAGTCCTTATCTCCTGTAGCACAATAAAATTGACCTTGGTCCTAGGGGCTTTGCAAAGACTGCAGTAAAAGTGCAGATGTTTACCTTGCAAAACCACCTTCTCTGCTTTGAAATATTTGGTGTTTTAGTGCTTTGTCGATAGTGACTTCAGTTAAATCCCTCTGAGCAGCCCGGCTCTGATTCTCCTCTCCCCTTTTATGATGGCACCCACCCCTGTAAAATGCCAATGAAATGGATGGGTGCTCCACAGGAACAGGTCACCATTGGCTTCATAAAGGGAAGAAATCTCCTTTAACGCCCTTGGAAAACTCCACAAGGAACTCGGACAATACTTGACTCACAAAGGGGATGACATCTCTCTGCTGATATGCAAAGTCATTTGTCATTTAGGGGAGAGGTAAAGCAGCACCTCCAGCGTCAGCAGTGACTGGTTGTGTCTTAAAGCATTTTTATTTTTGAGGTGGAGGTTTGAAAGAATGTGTTACGTGCTATGAAAGAATGTGCTGTTTGCTGTTTGAGGGCTTTAATTATTTTAATTGTCATTTGTCAGAGTAGATACTGGAGTTAGTGCAGGGTGGACCTTCTGATTCTGATAGCTCTGGGATGATAAAACTGTGATTATCACAGCTGTCCTGGGCTTCATTTGAAGTTATTTTACTGATACTGAACAACAAAGTTTACACACTTCTGTTTCAATTTGTTAATAAAGTAGTGTCCGGGTTGATTTCATATGTGAGAACACAATCTTAATCTCAAGGATTTCCTTCCTAAATGTTAGGATTTTGTCCCGGAAGTTATGAAGTGTTCTGATTCTGACTACCATCAGCATTTGGTTAAGGATTAGGGGCAATGTAGGTTTGCAAGCAGATGCTGCATTAGAACACCTGAACTTTGTATTTAAGTAAAAGAGCTTGGCTTAAATGCAGCATAGATTTTTTTTTGGGTGGTTGTTTTGGTTTTTTTTTTTTTTTTTTTTGCTTCTGGATATTTAAGTTGTAATCAAACTGAAATTGTTTTCAATTGATGAAGAATCACTTGTTTTGAGTGCTGTTCTAAAATAAAATTATGTTTCCATGCTAATTTCGCTCTGAATTGCCCTAACCATTGAGAGAAGGTATGATGAGGGCAGACAAGCTTGTTCCTAGCTTTAAGGCTTGGGAAGAAGAGTTATTGTGTTAAGGAGAACAAGACCTGTCTTAGAGTTATGTGGTTCCCACCATCTGGAATCAACCCTCTGGAAATTAGCAGAGACATGTTGAACTGAACTGCAGTATTACTCCACTGCTTTGTTTTATTTGAGTTTTTTTGGATACTTTTTTTAAATACTTTTTTAAAATGCTTTTTTTAAAATACTTTATTTAAAATATTTTTTCCCCCATGCACAAGGTCCTGCCCTCTGACCAGTTTGACTTCTAAGTTCTTTTGCCAGAAGCATCCTTTGGGTGTCAGTGTCGTGTTCTTTGTGTTTGACCTTCAGAATCAGTCATCTAATTGTGGGGTGGGCTGGCCCACGTAGCCTGTGTTTGACCAAATTGCCAAGAAGTAACTGAGAATACTGACGATGCTAAATATGGAGCACCTGACATCCCAGTGCTTCCCCTCCCTTGTGCAGGCAGCCCCAGGAATGAGCAGTGTGATTCTGCATAAGTGGCTTTTTACTCAAGCTCCTACTACCAAAAACCTGCTTCAAACTACACTTGAAATACCTCCTCCCATTTATTTCACTGTCTGCTTTTCATGATCTGTGTTGTTTTTTAATACTGAGGTGATATTTCAAAAAATATTGCTGTAGAATGATTTATTCAGGGGACCCCACATTGGCATTTGGACAATATTATTGAAGTTTGAATTCTGAATTAAAAGTGATACAGAAGTTTGGGGGTTTGATAGAAGAGGTGAAGTTGATAGCAGCAGGAAATGTTTTAAAATTATAAATTTTGCTTTCCATTTAAGGCTACAAAATTTGTAGTAGGATTTAACCTGAAGTTTTTTTAAAGTTTGTAATTTGGCCTGAATGTCTCCCCAGTGTTTGGAGAGAAAACTGTTCGTAGTCCCCTTACCCTGATATAGTTACTTTAGATTTATTTTGCACAGTTAAGTATGCTTAATATTGATACCTTAATACTATATTTTACATAATTTTTGCTAAATAAAGTGTTAATACTTTCTACAGTGAAATTGCAAACAGCCCTACTTGATGAGTGCGAGAGGATTTTAGATTTCTTTCTATGTATTTTTAAAACACCCTGGATTTGGGCTGTGCATACTGAGCCACATTAAAGGATTCCCTGGTGCAGCTTCCCAGGGTCTGAGTGCCTTTTAATGTGATTTCAGTTTCAGTGGTGCACAGGCTCCAGCAGCCTGGTGAGCAGTGGTGACTGCTTCAGATGCAGCACTGATGGCTGTCCTACTTTTGGATTTATTCTACCCCTCAATTGCCTTCTCCACAGCACCCAGCCTCCCTCTCCTCCTCTCCTGAAAAAGGCTCTGTCAACTCCTCTATATATAAAAAAAAAGAATAAATATTTCTTTAGTGCAAAGGAATAATAATACTTAGAGTTCATCAGGCTTTTTACAGCAGTGTTTGTAATTATTTTGCTTTAGAAAGAGAACTTTCATTCGTTTTCGTTTGTGTGTTTATTTATTGTGAGCTGCTAAAGCTCTTGCTGAGCTTCCAAAGGCAAGTTCTGACCATGGGCTAAGTGGATGCTTTCAAGTAGCTGAATAATAATTGAGGACCTCAACATGTGGGAAAACTGACTCTTTTCTCTTTATTTTTCTTTTTTTTTTCTTCCCTTCTTTCTGAAGGTTAATTTTTTCCCCTTCTTGTTACCACACTTTGTATGCTGAGCTTTACGCTGATATTTGGCACATCAGACTCATCCAGTCTGAATTCCCTTCAATTCATAATTAAAGAGAGCAAAACAGGAAAGGCTAGATTTAAAAACTTCATCTCTTTCAGTTTTATTTTTCCTTTTCAGTCCTATGGGATGCAGAGCCATGAAATGAGTCCCTGCCTCTTCCCCAGGAGCCAGCACTCCCAGCTGGGGCCAGGCTGGGCTCTTTCCTTCATTTCATAAACCCTCCTCTGTAGTCCTTCAGTTTTGGACTTTTACTGATAATTTAAGGAGAGTGATGGGAATGGAAACCATGTGAATGAAAGTGGAGCAATACAGCCACGAATAAAGCACTGAGGAACTTGTAGCAGTCTCTGTAGAATTAGAATTGGGTAGGAAGTCTATGAGTGAATTTTTAACCTCTTATATATATATATAAATAATAGTGTAGTGGTTTTCCAGTCACCCCTTCTCTTCTCAGGAAAAGTCAGGTACGCAAATTTAAGTTGCAAAGAAAGAGGCATGCAGAAACAAAACTGAAACCACCTTTTCTCCTCCCATCCGTTTTTCCTTGGGTTTTTTCTCCCCCTTTGCTTGTAAAAAGAAACAGGAGGCCTGTCTGCTTCAGAAGGAGGGATCTTTCAGCACTGTCTCAAAGTGCAGGGGGTTGTTAATCACTTACACATTTTCAGCTGGAAATGGAAAATCAGCCTGGTTATTCGCTTCTGTGATCAGCCAAGGAGATAACTCTGAGGGCTGCAAGGCACTATTTTGTTCCTCTTTTTATCTGAATCAGGAGGGAGGGAACAGAATTGTAAGTTGGTGACAGTTCGCATGCACAGATGTGATTACTTTAGTAACCATCATGTCACATAAATCCTAGACAACTGTCCAAACATCAGGGTTAGCTTAGAAAAAATATTGCTATTTATTTTGCTACCTGAGTTGTTAGAGTCTACTAAAATCTCTGTTTACAGCTGAGCTTAAATGTGGTTTAATTCTGTTTGTAGTAAAAAATGCTTCACAAATGCAAACTATCACACCGCCTATGAGTTAGAACACACAGTTTTAAAAACTTTTTAAACAGCAATACAAAATGAGAACATTGCAGCATATCAGTGGGTGTATAAATGGAGAAGCTGCTTATCCAGAGCCAAAGCTACTTGAGAATTTGTTTGCAGTGGTGCGGGATGAGAGGGCCTGTATATATTCAGCAGTAATGTCTCCAAAACAGCACTTTACTGTTCAGATTTACTAAAGGATTGTGTAGAGTAGCAAAGGGCAAAGCTTCTGAAGTGTTTGTTACAACACTTAGATTTCTGATTTCAGAAAGCAAAAATCAGCTGAGGATTGGCAATGAAGGTGACAGAATTACTTTTAAAGTCCAGAGAGGTGGCACTGAAGGGATAATTATTGGATGTGCAATGCCTTGCTTCATCCCCTGGTTGCCCATGGCAAGAGGGGAAAAGGTGATGACAGAGGGAGCTGCTTGGGGGAGTGGCACAGAAGATGCTGGCCAGGAGCTAGAAGGGGGTGTGGAAGCAGAAGTGCTGATGTCCTTGGTGTTTTTAACAAGCAGGATCAGCTGTGTGCTGGGTTTATCCAACTATTTGATTTCCTGATCCGTGTTTTCTGTGTAAGCTCTTTGTAACAAAAGCTGTGACACCAATGCCCTCTGGTCAGCACCTGTCCAGTGAGAATCCATCTGCTCCTGGTGTTTGTTTGCAGAGTTGGAGGCAGGTCCCTTTCCAAGGGGATTCTCTGTTTCATTTGTGTGCAGCCACAGGCTAAGAGCTTCACCCGCACGAGCAGCAATGCAGCAGTGCCCAGGCATTGCTGCTTTTATAACTGGACCAAAAAACCCTCACTGTGGAGGGACAGGCTGATGTGAGAGGTTTCTGATGTATTTCTCCATTGGATCATGTGTGTGTGATCCCAAAGAAGGCCATGCACAAGCACAGGAGTTAATTGTACAGCAGGTTGGTTGAGCAGGTGAAAGAAATGCCAGCACGTATCAGGTTCCTCTCCTCAAACCCAAACAAGGAAACAGTTCATAATTTTGAGGGAACATTTGCTGATAAACACCAAAAGTTTACCCATCTTCCCCCTGGGTCATAAGAACTGGCACAAAAGTAAAATCTTGGTGATTCCTTGTGAGACAGGAGCACAGTGTGCTGCTCTCGGGCTATCAGGGACACAAAGGGACATTTTCCTGAGACCAGCCTGATGCTTACCTGCTGTCCTAGGGTGACATTATGATGCCTGTGTTCCCTGTTTATGCTGGATGTTATGTTCTGTGCCTTCAAGAATGGCTCTGAAGAGTGAAAGTTTTGTTTTGTTTTGTTTTGTTTTGTTATCAACCTTCTTCCCCACATCTGGCTGGACATACAGACGGGACAGTACACGGTGCTGCTTTTGATTTTTGCTTGGCTTTTCACTTTGCTCTTGCTTCTGCTTTGCTCCTGCTTTGCTCTTGCTTTTTGCTTCTGCTTGTTAGTTAGTTTAGATAAGCAGTCCAAATTTTTCCCCTGGACTATTTTTCCTTTCCCTTTTTTGGAACCACTCAAACCTGCTCCGGACTGGGACCTGGGAAACACCAAGACTTTGCACCCTGTGTCTGCAGCATCAGAGGCACTGATAACAGAGAGACTATCACCAAGAGAGACTTACTGAATTTGTCATCTTTTTCAGAGTGATGAAAGAGTGGTGTCACCTGCTATTGTTCATTTTGTGTGCTGTGCCTGTTAAATAAACAGGTTCTTTCCACTTCTCTCCAAGGAATCCTTCCCAAACCAATTCGAAGGAGGAGCCACGTGGGTTTTATTTCTGGAAGAGCCCCCTTTTGGAGGTTTTCTCCCAAATTTGCCCTAAACCAGGACACCTGCTGACTGAGAGCACGTGCTTGCAAAGCCTTGTGTGAGAGGAAGCAAAGCATGGAGAGGAACAGTCTGTCTCCTGTGGTGAAAGATGTGCTGCCCTTCCTGACTGAGGAGGTGAAAAAGAAGCCAGATGTGAAATGTTTCAGAGGGGAAGGATGTGGCACCCACACTGACAAAGCTGCAGTTGGTGTGAGGTCTGAGAAGAGCAGGAATAACCCCAAGCCTGCCTTGGGAGGGATAGCTAGAAATGGTTTTCTCACCTTGGAAATTGTAGAATAAAGATACATTTTGCTTGCATGGCAGTTTCTCACCAAAAAGCGCATTTATTTTTAAACCAAACATCACCATATGAAATACATGGAAATAAGCTGCTATAACTGTTTCTGGTGTGCAAATGTTTGCAACACATGCAAGCAAATATCCCACAAAAAGCCAGAATTTCTCTGTGCATCCCAAGCCTGTGATGGGATCGAGATGCTTTGCAAGCCTCTCAGTGCCTTCCCTGGGGCACAGCCTCACCCTGCACATCTCTGAGCAGCCCAAACAGCTCAGGGTGATACTGGGGTAAGGAAGAACGTAGCACTAGTGATAAATAAGTGCAGGAAGGTGAGCCAATGTGCTCCCCAGAGCTGCCTTGGCTTGCAGGTGAGCACTGGCACAGAGACAGTTCCTGTGAGCCTCTGGCAGCTCTGCTGATGTTCACCTGATAACGACTCAGCCTTTTATGCTGGGTTAACTTGAGCAGTATTTAATCCTTGCAGAGCCTTGGCATAACTAAAAGGCTTGGCAGCTTGGGTTATAAACCACCAGGAATTTGAGAGAAGTTGATTCAGTTTATTTTATGGCGTGCCAAAAACTCTATTTAAAGTGTCTGACCTCAAGATGCCACAAAAAAAGAAAGTTCCTCTGATCTTCTTTGGCACCATTTTCAGAGCCTTTCAATGTAAAGAAAATATTTTGTTGATGTCTACCATCCCCTTAAATCTGAAATATGCAAGGAACGAAAAGCTCTGATTATCAGTAACAGCATGAAACTTTTAGTGGATTTGTTTCTGTTCCCTGACCTAAGTTCTTGACTTGTTCTTTCGTGTCATGAAATGAAATGTCTGACAAATCAACAGCACGTACAGAGTTACTGGCACAAATGGAGTGGGTTTTGTAAAGCTTTTTTAGAATAGGCATTGCCTACTAATTCAGTCTCTGTTCATTAAGACAAGCAGCTTATTAAAGCCTTTACTACTTCATTGAGGCAGAACTTCTTAGCTAGAAGAGAAAAATACTGCTTGGCTTTTAATGAGAATTTTCAGGCTTGCTATAATGATTTTTGTGCGGGCTTTGTGGAAAAAAAAAACATCCAGTATGACATGAAATAGCATCTTACATGATGCTTACTGAGATGCTAAGAAAGATGCAAGCACTTCCAGATGGAAATATGATGTATGCTGTACTTGATTTAAGAGAAGTAGTTAGTTTTCAGGAGCTTAAAGTCCAATAATGGTAAAAAAAATGTGGTGATGTATTTTTCTAGGAGCCCTGGGCAGCTCTGAGAGCAGGTCTTCTGCTATCTGTTTCTTCTTTCAGAAGCATCCTTATCTCTATGACTTTGAAGTTCTAAAGAGCAGACTCTATTGCTGTTTATTTTAAGTATTGTGAAAATACACTCCAAAATATTTTAGACCTTCACTTTCAAGCATATCTTTCCTAATAGTTTCTAAAAGTTTGCATGCTGAGAATTTGCTTTTTTACTATCACTTGTCAACCACTCCTGTAAATTAAAATTTAGTCATATTATGGTAGCATGATAAATGCAAATAGGTTTTTCTGGCCTGTGTTCTTCCTTGAAACAAAGAGCTGGTGCTCATGTACAAATTTTGTTTATTTTATGTGCTATACCCACAGCCTACACATGTGACCTTGAACGTTGGCAGTGAAAATTGCTCGATTTATCTTTTACACCAACTCGCCGATTTTTCTTTTGTTTGATTTCACTCTACAAAGAGAAACTGCAGCTCCGGAATCTGGAAAGTGCTTGTTTAAAAGCAGCTTTATGAGGCAGGAATTTCTGCTTGGCTCTTCATGAAGCATTTCCCAATCTCTCAGGCCCATCTCCCTTCCTGAGCGTTTTCGCACCATAAAGTCGGTGCAGAGCGCAGCGTGCTCTGATGTTCTCTCTGTATTCCATTACCTGTTCCTGAGTGAGGCAGCAAGAAGTGTCCAGATACCTAATTGAAAATTAATGAGGAACTTGGCTTTTTATGGAAGACACTAGCATTCAGTTTGCTGCACAACAATAGCTCTGATATCCTGCCTCAAACAAGCATGAAAGCAGCGGAGCCTTGTTTATCTCACTAGTCAGCAGCAATCACTCCTGACTGCGCACCAGCAGCAGATCTGCTGAGTGCAAAGGTACCATTTTTATGTTGCTATTTATCAGAGCAGAACTACTGACTTTACTCTCAAAGCATTTACTTTATTTATTTTGGAGATTGGTGCTCTTCCAGGAGAAAAGTAGAAACCTATTTGAGGAGAATCAGCATCCGGGAAAAGTGCTTTAAACCTGCTTTTAGAAGTTACTTCCTTTATTTCCTCCATTATTTCAATATTTATCAGAGAGTTTCAAAGAAACTTTCTGTTTAAGTCACCTTTATGCCACCCTAGAGCTGCTGATAAAGTACCTGTGTTAAAATACCCATCAGCCTGCTTAGAAGTGAAGCAAGCAGGAGCATAGCACAAGACCTGCAGAGAGTTTTCAGACACTTCATTTATTCCTAGCTTTGCTAATTTTTGTGCATGTTAATTTTCTTGGCTTTATTTTCATCATTTAGCCAGTGGCCAGAGGTACAAGAAGGCTGTTATGGTACTGTTGGCAAGCACATGACAAGATGCAACTCACCTGTAAACAGGCAGTGAGATATGATGGAAAGAGGAAATAGAGGGAGTTAATTACACTAGAGTGATATTTTCTCTGGATGTTCTAAGAGGCCTGGGATTTGAGGTTGATTGTTGGAAAGAATAATCGCTACCAGTTTCTAATTAACATGAGGATATCTGTGGGGGCAGAGAGAGGGAAAAACAGTTCAAGAATAATGAGGAGAGCTGAGGTGGGCATGGGTTGATGCAGAGGTTTTCCTGGGAGGCTGCTGCAGCCCCTCTGAGTACTGGGATTGCAGTGTCTGGGGCAGGTATTCCTTTTATTTAATACATATTCTGTGGCTTCTGGCCCAGCTTCTCATTTTGAGACACTCCAAGTCTAGATGGCACATGTGGGATACAATAAAATTTAGCTTAAAATTAGTTTGAGATTGTTTCTCTGAGTGGTAAAGTCAATGTAAAGGTAAGGACGCTTGTCTGTCAGAAGAGAAAAGAATGCTGAGGCCTGACTGCACAGAAATTTGTAAGTCACCTCTCCAAGGTATGGAGAAACTGTCTGAACTCACTTCCATACTATTGACAAGTTTTGCTTCTTGGAGAACAGGAAACAAAACGAGCAGAAATGAAATAAAGCAAATCCTAGGAGTAATCTGCAAAAGCTTGAAGTGGTTTATGTCAGTATTTAATATACAGGACAAAGTGAGGAGGTTTGTGAATTTAGAAGAAAAATCCTCATCCTATTCCTTCCCCCTTTCCTTTTATAGGCTGTTTGGTTGGTTTGTTTGTTTTTGTTTCATTAATTTGATGTTTTTGAGGTAGTTCATGCTGTTGCTTCCTTGACTTTGCAGGAAGGGATTGTTGGGGGGGCCAGGGAGTCTCAAATAGTTGTTCTTGGAACTATTGCAACTTCTTTTAAGTTGCAAGACTTAAATGTTTTTAATTAAGTTGGCTTTGTCTTCAAAATGTGAATTTGGTACTTAAAATCAAGCAGTGTTTTTAAAGATTCTTTTCTCATCTACGCTGACCTCCTCCCACCACCAAGGTCACTCAGCTGTACTGCGGAGAGGAAGCGTGGAAGGAAAAATGTTTTCAGTTTGCCAGGAACCACTACGACCTCAAGGGACTTTCAGCAGAGGGTCGTTTTAAGAACTGTGATTTGTTAAAGTACCTGGAATTTGTACAGAACATTCTTGTTGATGCTGTTGCTGGTGGAGAAGCAGTTATTCAATTTTCCAGTGTGGTCAAAGTGTGAACAGCAAAATTTGTTCCTCTCTTTTGGACGCACTTGTAATACAGACCGCTTTCAGCACTATCCAGAGCGACCATTTTCAAGCCTGTTAACTTAAGAGGGCTTGTTTCTGCACATGGGAACCATGACAAACTGTGCTGTAGGATGGTCAAACCATTAAATAATCCACAGCCTGCTGCATTTGGCTCAGCTCCTTGTTGTAGCCTGGATGCGTGTGTCAAATCCAAAGAGACAAAATCAGACTCGTTGGGCTACACTGAGGTGCCACAGCTCCTATTTAGATCTGTATGTATGTATATCTGAATTATGCTAATGCCAAGCAATTATGTCAATTCACAGCCTGACAGATTGTCCATGCTGGGTAGGAAATGTTGACCTCAAAAACATCAAATAATGAAACAAAAAACAAACCAACCCATAAAAGGAAAGGGGGAAGGAATGGGATGAGGATTTTGCTTCTAAATTCACAAACATCCTCACTTTGTCCTGTATATTAAACACTGACATAAACCACTTCAAGCTTTTGCAGATCACTCTTAGGATTTGCTTTATTTGCATTTGTGTTCTTTCCCAGTCTCTTTTTGTCTCCTGTCCTCCAAGAAGAAAAATTGTCAATAGTATGGGAGTGAGTTTGGACATTTTCTCCTTACCTTGGAGAGGTGATTTACAAACTTTTGCAGTCAGGCCTAAAACATTCTTTTCTTTTTTGACAGACAAGCATCCTTACCTTTACATTGACTGCTTTACCACTCAGAGAAACAATCTCAAATTAATTTTAAGCTACATTTTACTGCTCTAGAGGATGGAGCTCGTTGTAACTCAATCTCATCTTCTCCCCGTGGCCCCGCAGTGAGGCCTCAGTGAAGGGGAATGTATAAACAGCTGCAGCAAGGCTGCTCCCAGTGCAGTTGTGTCTTCCTGCAGTGAGATCTCTGGGTCGCCAGGTGTCCTGGTTTCAGCTGGGATAGAGAGCTCATTTTCCTCCTCCCAGTAGCCAGCACAGAGCTGTGTGTTGGAGCTGGGTTGAGAACAACGTTGATAACACGCTGGTGTTTTGGCTGTTGCTAAGTGGTGCCGGCCCTGAGTCAAGGACTTTGCAGTGTCTCACACTCTGCCAGCCAGGAGAGGCACCAGGAGCTGGGAGGGAGCGTGGCCAGGGCAGCTGACCCGAGCTGGCCAAAGGGATATTCCATAGCACAGCACGTCATGGCCAGTATATAAACGGGGGAGCTGGCTGGGAGGTGCCCAGGGCTGCTTGGGGACAGGCTGGGCATCTGCCAGCAGTGGGTGAGCAATTGCACTTGTCTTTCTTCACCTTCATTTCTTTGTCTCTTAACTTTTCAATACAAAAATATTGTCATTTCTATCATTATAATTGTTATTATTATTAGTAGTAGTACCAATATTATTTATTTCTTTATTACTGCTATTCTTTGTTTCAGTTATTAAGCTATTCTTATCTCCATCCACGTGTTTTACCTTTTTTTCTGGTTGTCCTCCTCATCCCACCTGGAGCAGGGAGGGAGGGAGGGAGCAGCTCTGTGGTACCTGGTTGTGATCTGGAACCAAACCACCACACCAGGGACCGTGCAAGCCATACTAAATGGGTTTGAGGAACCTCTCCATGGGTTAGCCAGTTGAGCTGTTCTTTTTTACTCCAGAGAGACGCTCTGCTTCCTTCCACCCACCCTACTGTCCTCCTTGCTCCTCTGGGTTCTGGCAGCCTTGTGTCCCTGACATGCTGCCCCTCCTTAGCCTGGTTGTCTCAACACCACGTTTCCTAAAATGCTGCTGAGGTGCATTTCAGTCACAGGCTGGCAGCTGTGCTCCTGCCAAGACCTTTCCTTGTGCTCTTGATCCCCTTCAGATGTAACAGGACACGAGCATGGGACCAGAATAGGAGAATTTATTGTACTTGTGGTCAGGAGCTGTTTGTGCTGCATTTCTGGTGGCTTGAGAAGTCAGTGTGATTATTGTACGTGATTACAGATTCTATCTCAGTCTGGCTTCCAAGTTGTTTTGATCAGATGACCTCCAGAGTTCACTCCCAACCTAAATTGTTCTGCAATTTATACTGCAATTTAACCATAGTAGAGATAAGGAGCAGTAAAGAGCTGGTGAGCATAACTCAGAATTCGGAAACAAAAGGGCTAAAAAATTAGAGAGGAGTCCAGTGTGTATCTCTATTTTGCTACTCCACATATTTGCATAGGCTGGTATTCAAATATTGGCTGGTCTTGACAATCCACTATCTAATTGATAGATCACAGAAGTAAAGGTCTGGCATGTATTTTTTTATGAATGTTGTTTAAAATTCTTAGTTGTAACTCTCCTTAAAAGAGAGCTAGACATGAAATGTTTACTGCTAAGGCTACACAAGTGGCAAGGGAATCAGCTTACAAAAGAAGGATTAACTTGTAGGTTTTTCCACCTCTGATAGGTTATTAACACACTTTTACTCATTTATACACTTTTGAGAGCAGCTCAGTAACAGCAGGGTGATCCCAGCTGTTCACCAAGATAAAACTTCCTGCAACAATAGTTTTTATTAGTGATGCATTTGTATATATTAATTTTGCAGATGACTTGTTACATTACTGAATCATTGATCTTTCATTCTTCATATAACTAAGCATTTGTGTTGCTACTGGAAGCATTCATACAAGTATAAGCACCATTGCTCAGCTATAATGATATGTGCCCTCCCAAAGTGTTTATTCTACAGCTGCTGATTTGTGCTCCAATGTGCTTTAACTCCTAGTGCATAGTGTTGTTTTATTTTTCCTTGAAGTAGAAGAAGAATCATATGCCTTTGGAACAATAAATGGTTTTAAATGGTGCCAATACCTGCTTGAAAGTCAGATCAACATAGGAATTAGTGCTTGCTTTATATCTTGTCATTTCAATCTTAGTTACCTGAAGCTGTCAACATTTTCAGAAGGCAGGGACTGAAAATTTTGCTCTTTTGCCTTGTATGATTAATGACTGTACTGCAAAGTTACAGCCTCCCAAATCACCTGGATTTTTTTAATTCAGGATCCTCTTTGCAAGTTATTCCAGCCACCATCAGCCTTGGGAGTTTGTGAGAGTGCTGGCCCCAAGCCATGCCTCCTGTGTGCAGTGAGAGTCACCTTTAGGGCCATGATGGTGGCTGCAATAAAGATGCAAGTGTGGAGGTTCCTGGGATGGGAGATGAGAATTGACTCCATGTCCTCAGAAGGCTGATTTATTATTTAATGATATTATATTATATTATATTATATTATATTATATTATATTATATTATATTATATTATATTATATTATATTATATTATATTATATTATATTATATTATATTATATTATATTATATTATATTATATTATATTATATGAAATTACATATTAAAACTATACTAAACTATAGAGAAAATGATACATCACAAAGATAGAAAGGAATGAATAATAAAAACCCCGTGACTGATCAGAGAGTCTGACACAGCTGGACTGTGATTGGTCATTAATTAAAAACAATTTACATGGAACCAATCAAAGATGCACCTGTTGGTAAATCATCTCCAGACCACATTCCAAGCAATCAGATAATTATTGTTTACATTTCGTTTCTGAGGCTTCTCAGGGGAAAAATCCTGGTGAAGGGATTTTTTAGAAAATATCATGGTAGCAATCTAGTCCACGCTGTGGAGTATAACCTTCATTTTTTGGTTCCTGTGGCCAAGACCCCTCCCAGTTCTGGGGATTGTTTTGGTCCAAAACTGGGGATTTCGTTTTTGTCTTTTTTTTTTTCTGGGGATTTTGTTTGTCCAAAAGCTGCTGCCAGCCCACCTTGCTGTGCCTGTTCCCAGGTACATTGCTTCTGCTCCCCTTGTATTTGCTTGGCTCACAGGGTGTGTGCTCTTCCTGCTCTTCCCTGCTTCTTGAGCAGATATATTTACTTTCTGTCATGTTTTTCACTCATAAAGTCTGTCCTGTAGGGTTATTTAAGGGTGGATGTCTTCTCTCACCTTATAGCTCTTTTTGAGTGCTGGTGATTGCACTACAAAATTAGAAACCAGTGATTTATGTTCATTCCTGGTAATAAATGACCTTGGGACCAGGTCTCTCAGGACCTAAACTGTAAATAATTAAACTTTACCTCTGTGGAACCCTCACTCAACCCAGGCTGGTTTTAGCTGTACTTTTATAGCAGTTACCTTTTAATTTCTTTCCCAGGCACTGGGGTCATGTAGCATGGTCAAAAAAAGGCCAAAAATTAAAAGCTATGCACACCTTGTTTTTATGTGCATGAAATAAATGCTGTGCAGTCAAAAATCTTTGGGTTTTTGACCAGCTGATGTAACTGCAGAGCAGCCATGTGTTAATTCCAACTTGGCCTAGCAATTCCAAACAGGAGCAGGCTCTCAAGCTCATTGATTTTCTGTTTTTGTTGTTTTGTTGGTATTTTTTTTTTTTCCACCAAGTTCATCAAGCTATGAGCTTTGGGCATCTGACTTTTGTCTTTGACCAACCTGATATTGGTGATTTGAGATTTTTTTTTTTACTTCATATCCAAATAAAAGGGAGTATGAAGGAAACAGGGGAAGATGTAACTTCTCAATTTTAGCTGATGAAGTGGATGATTGTTAATTTCTGAAAATATAAAATATCCTTTTTAATTTTTTAATTATTTTTTTTTAGTTTGGGCAATTCAAAAAGTGCCAGCTGTCTGTCATGGTTTAGGCTTTTTAGCCAGGAAAGGCTAATTTATATTCTGGGCGTTCTGAGTAGACTGTTCTGTGAACATCAATGTTCAAATAAAAATGCGAGATTTAGTCCTGCGAGCGTATTGTGGTGAAATAAATTGTTGAATGAGGCATTTGGAAGTGAGTGTTAAAGATTACAAAATTATCCAGCTACTGCACACCCAAATATTACTTTTTTTTCTGAGATTCATCTAGGTGCATGGGAGAACCTTGGTTTTTGGGGTGTATGATTTTCCAAAATCAAGATTTAAAAGAGAATAATGGAAGCTGGGCAATTGGCTGCTCTGTGGTTCCTTCAACCCCTTCCCCGTGAACATCTCTGCAACAAAGGAAAAAAAAATGAAAACTGTAGTTTTTGTTTGGAGAGAGACTGGTCTGCATATCGTGATGCTGTTTTAGAGGTTTCTTTCCCTTCTGATCCATGCTGTGAGTTTATCTCATGGTTGACTCGTACTAATTATCTGTGCTCAGTAACTTTTACAGTGTCCAGGAAGTCCCATACTGAATACACTGTTGTGGCTTTATCCCTTCCACCCTTCTTCCAAATAATTCTTAAAAGTAATTTCCATCATCTGACAGGGTTCTGTCTCCTGCAAATCCCATAGATTTCTTTTTCTGCTTTTGTAATTCAATTGTAAATGTGGTCCTGTTGATCCAAATACTTAATGTATTAGCAATCACTATTCAAGTGTCTGTTTTCTATGTGCAACAAGATGGGGATTAAAATTCATCAGGGATCTAAAAAAAAGCAGAAATGAAAAACAAAATGGAAGCAAAATTTCTTCCTATCCTTATTCCTGTGTTTGTAAGAGAACAGCACAGCTGAATTCTGTGGGATGTGGACAGTAGGCAAAATATATTGTGGAGATACAGTTCCCTCTGGATAATTCAAAAATACACAAAATAATCATTATGCTGCACACAATTTCCTTTGTTACCCTTGTGGCTTGAAACACATCCCAGATTCCTCAGGTTTTGTGCAATCTTTTTTTCTTCTTCCATAAATCTGGAGCTGTGGATGCTTCCTCCCTCCTCTGCTGTACTTTACTCCTGGGGAGGAGGGGATGTCCAAATGCCATTTCTGAGTAACAAACCCTCTTGTGTTCAGGCCAACAGCGTGAGTCAGGAGTGAGAGAGTTCTTCCAGTCCTTGCCTCTGCTCAGACAGGTTTGGAAATCTCTGGAAAAGCATTTGTGCTCAGTTTGGCATTCATTTTATACTGCATGTGGCTATTTATACTGCAAGTCTTCTGCATCTTGTGTATTATCCTTTTGGATAATATCCCCCTGGAGTGCACTAAAACATGAGAGTGAGAGGAACACTAGATAAGAGCAACCTGCTGTTAGGGAAATGCAAATAACATGACATCACAGTTCACACATTTCCATTTCAGGAGCAATCCAAGAGGGAATCATCTCCATCATTAGAGAAGTTCTACTAATTTTATGTACTCAGAACAATTTTTAGTTGTTAAAGTCTTGTTTGGTAACCATTGGAAGTGAATGCTACCTGCTGCAGCTCTTTGTGTTAAGATTTCATTGCTGGGTGCCATACAATATATGCCCCAAATTTTGCAGGAGAACCATTGCTGCCACTGGTTTCACGTCACCTGAGCACTTTGTCCTTGTTGTCACCTGCCAGAGCTGTCTGATCATGGGGACAGGGCTGCAATGCCTCTTCTGCTCACAATTGAAAGGAAAGGGGATGTTCATGCTGTTGTTGATGGTGAAACCTTGGAAAGCAGCACCTTTGCTTCTGATGTGAAACCATCCAGGTAGGGGAAAGCCCTGAGCACACTGAGAAGAAGCCATCTGCTAAATAATGGTAAAATCTGGCAGGAGTGAACTACACAGGAGCCCCCAGTGCTCACCAATCGATCTGGGCAGCAGGAAAAATGTTGGGACATCTGCTGGGATTTCCCTGCTTGTAGAGAAATGGATCCCCTAAAAATCTGTGGTTTTCTGTTTCAAGAAGAAGCATTCAAATCACGTGGGAACTTTTAGAAAAAGAGCTGTACATGCCCTTCACTGGGGAAAGAGTCAATGAGGAAGACGTGGGCAACAGGGCTTGACCTTACAAAAACAATGAGGGTGTTTGGGACCATTGACCACAAGTGCCCTTTTTGGAACCTGAAACTGTGTGAGTTTTCTCCCCATCCTGAGATAACAAGCTTTCAGTATATTCCAGATAAGCATGGGTTTTGGCAAGCCTGAAAGCTGCCAGCTGAAAGCTGTCTTTGGTTTAGCTGGCTGTGAGCATTCAAGTGTGAGGGCTCTTCACAAAGTTCTGGAGGAATTCCTGGTGACAGGATTGTTGTGCAAGTGTGACAGGAGGGGACATGCAGTGTTGTTGGGCCTTCAGCACTGCATTTCTACTGGCAGAAGAAATCCTGTCTCACTTTTTTCTTTTTTTTTTCTTTCTTTCTTGTTTTTTATTTTTTTTTATTTTAGTTGTTGGTTTGATTTGGTTTGGTTAGGTTGGTTGTTTAGATTTTCAAGAGGCGCTGGTGCAGAGGTAAAACTGGAAAGCTTGTGTTTAGGAGAATGATTTTGTAGCAGAACAAGGGCTGAATCCAAGGGCTTCCTTACTCTCTAATTTCTGCAAATCTTGACCCACCAATGTGATTAGAGCTGCGATCTTATTTCATATTTAGTTCAGAGAAAACAGATGGGAATATCTCCCATTATCATCACCTGAGAGGCTGGCACTGGCAGTGCTTTAAAGAACTGACTCACAAAGCTGAATAATGTCAAAGGAAGCAAATTTTTTTTTTTGATGTGTAGTTTGCCCAAATGTCACCTTCAGTGCTGTGGGCTGCAGCTGTGCTGTTTTCCCTTCAACAAAGAGCATGAAGGTGGCTTGGCCAGCCTGAGTAGATATTAGTTGTGCAGATGCCTTTGGGGAGAAGTACAGGGAATGATTTGCTGACTGCTCTGCTCCCACCATGCAGTCCCACATCCCTGTGTGTGGCTGAGGAGGAAACAGCCACAGCATCCCTGGAGCAGGTGAATCCTGGGATGCTCCATGGGGTTGTTCCTGGGGAAGGTGGCTCAGTGTGACCCAGGGCCAGACCCACACATGGGGGTGTTGGAACCCAGGACATTGCTCTGGCTGCCCTGGAGGGCTCCAGACCCTGTCAGGGAGCTCAGAGACCTTGGCACAGAGTCACAGACACCTGTGCCTTTGATTTTAGCCCATGGAAACAATTACCAACTTTGTGTGAGGAGTTACAAGCCACAAGGGTTTGAGCAGAATGATAGTGAATTTGTCACACGGTGGAAAAGTAGAATTTTGGGGGTTTAGAATGAGGGTTCAGGAGGCAAGATGGAGGAATCTGGGCGTGTCCTGTCCTTCTTCTTCTTGTCCTCCATCTTCTGCTGTGATGGTGACATTTCTGGATTGGTTTAGAGCAGAGACAGACTGTCTAATATAGGTGATAGGTATTGGGAGATTATTGTAAATAAAATACGTGCAGTTCTTAGTAGAGAAAGCTAACACCACCCCAAGGGCAGAGACTGTACCACAAACCAACCTGCTGGACAGATCTCAGCAAGTCAGAAAAAGAGTGTGATAGATAAGAGAAAATAAACAACCTTGAAAACCGGAACTGGCAAATCCCAACTTCTTCAATTGCTGGGCTGGAAAAAAGAGACTTTCTAACACCTCGGGAGTCATCTCAACGACAGAAAACCCAAGATCTGGGGGCTATTTAAGCTCTTTGTGGATGGAGAAAGGTGGGACATCTGACTACCTTCCAGCTATCCTACTAAAGTGCCTTATCTTGGTGCTGGATCTTATTTGGGCCATAACCTCAGCTGCTGCAAGTTGCAGCTTGCTCCTCTTCCCTGGATTTCACACTGGCACCTACAAAGAAATTGAAATTTCTATGTCAGAGGTTTTGCATCCATGGGAAGGCAGAAAGAGGTCACAGCCAATTAGAGCAGTAATTGCTTCTGCCTTTTCACCTAAACTGTCTGTGAATGAGTTTTCAGAAAGCTTAATGCAATAGCTGGGAAATATAAATTACCGCCACCAAAAAAGAAATAAAAATCCTACCTCTAATTCTTTTGGTGTCTCTGTTGGGAAAGGCAATTTTTATAATTGTCAGTGTTAATTTTCTAAGTGATCATCCAACCCAATTGTTAGGAGATATAGGACAATCATAGGGTGGATGGCAAGCTGAGTCCCCATCTTAAAGGTTTTGTACAATGTCAGGAACTATTTTTGGGTCTACACTTGAATTATTTTTTCTTGAATAACTTTATTTCTTTTCCAGACAGTCTGCTGTAAATGTGCATGAAAAAAAGGAAAAGGAGGAGAAGAGCATAAGGCTGCATTAAACAATATGAGGAAAGGGTAGAGGTTATGCAAAGTTCAAGAAGCAAAGGGATATGGCTTAGAAAAACACTGAGATAATGAAAGATAATATATAGATGAAGTAACTGCAATATTGTTCCCCCTGAAACTTGCCTCGTGGGCTCCTGAGGGAAAATAGAAGTTGACATCTGCTTACTTTGGATTGCCTAGCTGGAAAAACACATGAGATGATCCACATGAGACAAAGTCCTTGTGGGCCCATTGCTGATGTGAGTGATAAGCTCTACAAGAGAGGGGAGGTAGCAGCAAGCCAAATATTCCTGATCAAACAAGACAGAGGAATAGGATATTTTTGTAAGCCTGGTTTAACACCGATTTCATGCATGTTGTTACCTTTTTCTTCCCCCTAAAATTAAGAATCTAGTGTAGTTTTTGGGTGTGTTGTGGAGAGAAGCAGTGTCAGGTGAGTTGAAACTGCAACATGGATTTAGATTATTTATTGAGAAGAACTTTAGATTTAGATTATTTATTGAGAAGAAACCCAGGGCCTTTTTCAGAATAAGGCTAATGAGCCCCTGGGTTTCCCCAGGCTTGGTTGATAGCCTCCCTTATTAGAGGCCCAAGGAAGAGCTTGGGAAGTACTACTTTTTGGGAATTACCTTGGCACAATTGCTCCTGCCTTAAGGTTGTGAGATGACTTCCTTCCTTTTCAGCCCCATTTCTGTGATTGTTTTGGAAGCTGTTTCAAAAAACACTGAGTTTTGGGGAAGCACCCATGAACAGGCAATTGCTTTGTCCTGAATAACTTCCCTATAATTTGGTCCAAGCTCTTTTTTCACTCTGAGTCTGTCACAGATCTGCCTTAGTTCAGCAGCAAGTGTCTTGATCAGATTTCTTCATGAAATAATAGAAATCTGAGTATTTATGTCAGTATGTTTCTTAATTCTTTATATGTCTAAAATGTGACTATACTTTAGCCTTTTTTAGTAATTTTTGAGCAGCTTGGAGTTCAGAACAGTGCATGCTTAATATTTGAAACATTCTATGAAGATATCTGAAAGCTCTTTTTGGTACAAGGGCTTCTTTAAAAGCCTTGGGTTTATTCTTTATTCTTATTTTTTTTCCTTTCAGTTGCTTCTCACAGTAACATAAAGGCAAATGTAATGGAAACAAGTACTAAGTTCTGGGAATGGCAAATAGAAAAAGGATAAGTAGAGAAAAAAAAGTTCTGCTTTTCATAGGACTTCAGAAGTCTTTGGGAGCTTGCTAGACATGCTGGCTCTGCTCCAATGTGCTTTTATTGGCATACATGAACAAATTACCCAGGGCACAGCTATTTTTCTTACTGTAGTAAAAACAGGGACACTGAATAGAGGCTTTGTGCAGGACAAATATTTTTCCTTTGAAACTGGCTACGAGTTTAAAGTTTATCTAGTGTGCCTTCTGGAAAAGGGGAAAATATACTTCTTAATCTCGCAGAATAGAAAATGTATTCTTGTTTGGGCAACTCAGAGCTCTATGAACAAAATTTACTCATTGTGAGGAGCTGGAATAGTTTTATAATGAGCAGCATCATTTCTTAGTTGCCTAGAATGTGGGATGAAGCTGTGTTTTTATTGTTTGTAGCTGTGTCCCTCAAAATTTTTCTATGGCTCCCTTCCCTCTAACATCTCTGATGTTTTCTGGCCACATGGGTGTAGCCAGGAGGATAAGGGTGTTATGGAAAATAGTTTTTAAGATAACATTCATTGCTGTAAGGACTGTCTCCATGGGTAATTCTTCTAATTCCAGTTGGAGCTGCAGCTCACTGTGCTCTTGTGTCATTGCTCTTCAACACCTGGCAGCACCCTGGAGCAGCAGGGTCTCAGGTTAATTATATGGTTTATTACTAATAATTTAATATTTATATTATTAATAAGGTTTATTATTATATTAATAATAAAGGTTAATTATTCAACCTTTTCGAGGTCCACAGGAGGGTAACCTGAAGGAAGATTTTAGATGACTGCTTCTTAAATAACGGGTGAAATCACAAAAATCACATCTAGAACAATTTTTTAGAGGTTGGAAGTGAATGGTGCAGTCAAATTTCCCCAGTCTCTCCTGTCATTCCTCCAACCAGAAAAGGATCAAAAAGCATTACCTCATATGGTTTTTAGCTCCTTCCCTTTCTCCTTCCCACCCACACTTACTTCACACACATTTATTTCTAATAGAAGCAATTGCAGAGCAATAAATCCACGTTCAGAAAGATTTTTGAAAATTGTCTTCCTTCAAAACCTCTGGGAGCTTTCCAAAAAGTCCAACAGCTCCACTGAGGTTTCCTGGGGGCAAGGTATCTTGGGCTTCTGTCCCACACTATCTGACATTAGTTTGAAGAAAATTTGACATTAAAAATACCTCAGCATTTTGGCAAATTTGACATTAAAAATGCCTCAGTTCAATGAATGAGCAAATTGCAATAAACGCTACCTGTTGTAGCATTTCAGAATCCATTTTTAGTGAGAGTTTGTTAAATTTGGCTTGGTAACCACCAATGGCAAATTCCTGGGTAAAATTTCCTTGTGAAATTCACTCATTTGAGGTAATTGCGGCAAAAAGCATTTTGCGGTGATTATAATTTATCTTTTATAAAGGTTTCTAACTTTGTCATCCTTAATCACAGGATGTTTGCTGGAAACCAAATATGTGATTGTAAAGGCATTAAAATTTTCAAAAGTATATATGTTTTTTTTCTTCTGGAAGTCAAGCCTGTAAACTTGCCAAGCCTGGGCATTCACAGCAGAGCCTGCTTTTGAAAATGTGAATCTGTGAACTGAGTTGGAAAATAATCATATTTATTCACTTGATTCAGGTAGTTTAAAACAAAACAAAACATCAAAAATATGGCATTTGCTGAATATATGTACCTGGAGTTGAAATGCACCTAGAGGAAGGGCTTGGCCCAGATTAATGGATGAGAAAATTGTATCTGTACAGCAAAATCCATAAATGATTGCAACCAGAAAACCAGAGGCATGGAACACCAAAAGTTTAAATCCTATTTCCTTCCCACAAATTGTGGGATCTGCTATTGTTCAGCCTATTTTCATCCAGGAAACAATTGCTGATTACATAAGTGCACTGTAAATTCTGTGGCAGGGCGTGACTTCAGTCAGCTGTGACCTCAGCGCAGTGAGTTCTTTTACACTTGACTCACTTTGTGCTGAATAATTGCAGCCCTGATGTGGACAAAGGCACAGGATAGTGCCTTTAGTTTACTTGGTGAATTGCAATATATTGGGGTTTTGGGCATTTTTTTTTTTTGGTTATGTGTGCGTTAACACAAACAAAAAAAGTCGATGCTCAATTTTCTGGTGACCCCAACAAACCTCTCCAGCTGATGCTGGTGATGCCTTGAGAAGGCTGATTTAGAACAGAGGCTGGATGGAGTTAAATAAAGCAGGGATTTATTAAAAGGATCTCCTCCATGGATCCACCTTGGGCAGCACCAGAACCCAGCCAGGGCTGCACCCAAGATGAACCAAAACGGCCCCAAAATGCACGGCCGGGCACGGGCTCTGTCCCTGGGATCAGCTCTGCTCCATTTGCACCTTGCAGTTCATTGTCCCATTCCAGCTTTAGCCCAGGCAGTCCCACCCTGCTTGTTTTTCTCTCTCCAGCCCACGGGGTTTGTGCTCCTGGGCTGAGATTTGGGTCATTTGTCCTTGGTGCCCAGCTGGAGCAGGAATTGTTTTGTCTCCCTGCTCTGTGCACAGAGCTCACCATCCCCTGCTAGGCAGCTCAGAATTACACACCGAAGCAGCACAGAATCTGAAAAATATAAAAGCTCAAACCTGAGGCATCACTGGGGTGCAGGTGAGTTATTGCATGTCTGAAAGTGCTGAGAGCTGCTCAGACCACAGTGAAGGTCACACACCCCACTGCAGTCATATGCCTGTTTTTAACCTCAGGTGAGGGGGAGCTGTCCTTGAAGTTTATTGTTTCAGATTCATGCTTCAGAAGGAAAAACCATCATGGAAATGCTGCATGGTAGAGGCTGTTTGACTTCACTCTTCTGTGTGAGCAAACAAGTCACACAGCTCTTCTCATATCTCTACTTTATTCTGCTGTGGAGTAGGAAATGACTTTGGGTTTCCTGGTTGGTGGCAAGAAGGTATTTCAAGCAGATGGAAAAAAAAATAAAGCAATATTCCCTTGGAAAATATTTTTTCCAGTGCAAATTTTTCAGTCAAAGCAAAATAATTGGGTTTTTTCACTGCGTCAAATTGAATATCTCAGTTGGTCTGATGATGGTGTTATGGGTTCTTTTTTTACATAGATGGGAAAATTGAATGAATTTTTTGTTTGTAAAAGTCAGTGACTGCTGCTTCTAGGGCTAAAAATAGCTTATAGTGCAACTTATCCTCCAACTTTATTGAAAAATTTATTGGCTTTCCCTGCCTTTTCTCTCTTCTGCCTGATTTTCAGGGTCTCTATGGACTTGTTGTTACCATGTGGACACTGTGCATCCAGGCCCCTTCTCATGGTGTCTCCTCCTAGTAATGAAAAATACAACAGGTAGTGACCTGGATGGCAGCTCAGGAGGAGCAGTTTCTCCTGTAGGTTCAAGAGAAGCAGTTTTTGTAGGCTCCAGAATTTGAAAAAAAAAAAGATTCCTGGGCTCAGGTTTGACTCCCAGCTATTGCCATTGTGGCTGCTATTCACTGCAGCTTCACAACCACATCTTTGGGAACAAATGTCTTCTCCTTATGTGCTTTATGTGTGTATGACATGTGAAAACCTGGTCCCTTTTAGGAGGCTTGCTGACTAGGCTTGCAATTAATTAAAATACTTTCCAGGAATCACGTGTGAATTTAATACTTGAATATACACATGATGTTACAAGTACTTTGACAATATTAGAGGAATATTTTAATTTAATTCTGAGAATATGAGTACTCTGATGACTTTTCTGGCATTAAAAAATGTTTAATCCCCAAAACTTTTATTGGTGATGTTTGGTTTAGATTGTGTTACCCAAAGTCATGAGGATTTGCATATCAGTCTTGTGAAACCTTGTTTGCACATTATTTGAGTCAGGGAAGTTTGAAGAGTTAATCAGCACCATTAGAACAGTATGTGCTTATTTATTAAGTTTTAAAATTAAACTTTTAGATTTGCTTTTGAGTTCCACTGTGAGCTTATGCTCAGCATTGCTGATTTGTTGTGGTCTGATCAATAACTTTTAAAGTTTTCAATTGTACCTATTTGTTCACCTTTATTAAACAGAGCCTTTTCTCTTTTCGTTGAACTGCATGCAAACTGCATTTTTAATTTTTTTTTGGGTTCCATATAGAAAATCTAAATCTTCCAGTAAGACATGCAGCATGATCCCTTGCCATAGCAAAGTTTGAGGCCTTCCAGATACGTTAGTTTGCATTCAGAGCACTTTACTGGTGAAAGTGCTGAATATTCAATAAACAAAGGTAAATCATCAAGGAATGCCATCAGTGGGTGGTCCACAATGGTTTGGAGCCTGAGTGGATGTTTCTCCTACTCAACTTGGCTTTGTTTAATTCAAAATTGTAACCTACTACTGACACATAAATTGTTTTTTAGTGTGAGTAACCAATGGACTTCAATATCTTGACCAAAACTGAAGAAAACAAGTTTGTGAAAACAAAAATTAAATCTTGCCACATTTCTATTAAACCAAATTAGAGCGGTATTGAAGTGTTCCTGCCTTTTTTTCCCCTCCTCCTCCTTCGTGTTAGTTTTTACAGTCTGGTTGGAGTATGTCATTATTTGGTTTCAGTTCAGCTTTTGTTATGAACTGTACCACGCCAGTTTTAATATTGTCATGGCACAGTTATTAAATGGCTAATAAATGTGGGTAGGTGGTTAAACCAGTTTCATTTGGGCAGCTTGCAGCTTTTTAACTTTTTAACTGTTGAAAATTCTTTCATTTTTTGGCCAGAATGGGAGGAAAACTTTATCTAAAACAACACCTAAAGACATTATCTTATTAACCTTTATATAGTTTAAAAGTTTTAGAAGTTTCCATTTCTAAAGTGGTGGCTTTAAAGTTGGATGTATACTGCAAACTGAGTTTCAAAGTAGTGTCTGGAGTGCCATCTTTTGAAATCTAATGATCTCATTTGAAGTAGGATGTATCAAAGAATAAAAATAAATAAGGAGAGAAAAAAATCAGGGAGTATGAAGAAGGGAGATACAGCTGTGGTTTCTGTGCTGGATCAGCAGAATTCACCAGTCAGCAGTTTCAAGGAAGCTTTTGTTTTATTAAAAAAAATTAAAATTTTAATAAAGCAAAACACACACACACAAAAAAAAAAAAAAAAAAAAAAAAAAAAAAAAAAAAAAGCCCTGCAAACAACAAACCCACCAAAACCCCAAACCAGGACAAGTTTTTGTACATCCTTTCAAGTGAAGATACTGAGTGTGTTATAGGAACATTGTAATTGGGATTTATGAGTAGAAATGGTGTCTCTTGCCAGCTCAGTACTCTACTTGACATAGACACACCAAAAATATTGTTTTTGATGGTGCATTATAATCCCTTTTTTCTACTTTCCTCTACAAATTCCTTCATATGCCATAAACCCCTTCCTCTTTGGACTGCGCTGTATGTGTGGAAGGTTTTTTGTTTGGATTTTTGGGTTGGTTTTTTTTATCCTTTCTTTTATTCAAGACATTCCAGCTGTGGTGATACATTCTGCAAGGACTTCATAATGATCTTGATCTTGGTAATTAATACTAACATTGCTTTAGATGAGGTGGTTAATTCTCTAATTAAAAATAGCAGTGAGTGGTGGCTTCAGTGCTTGGCATATTTATTAACGTTCCTTTGTTGCAATGGGGGTTTTAAGTCTTTGAAGCTTTTGTATCCTTAGAGCTGTTTTATTTTCTTTCAATATGGTTAATTATAAATCATGGCCCAGACCTGAAAGGGATGGAAATAAGTTGCCATGCCAGAATAAGAACCTGTTTTCAAGGAGGGTCTTTATTAGTGAGGCAATAATAAGGGCAAAGTCTATGAGCATGGTCTGAGGGTTATTCATTCAGTTCTTCCTGTTGCTCTCCATATTTCTCCCCTCCTTCAAAATAACAGATAGCCATCTTAATTGTATTGTTAGAATATTTCTTTAATCACTGGGAAATATCATAGTAGGAAAAAGAAGACTTCTAGGGCATTTTTTTAATCTTAGTTTTTCCAATGGAAACCTTCTCTTTTAGGCAGCAATTTCTGTTCTGAAGACAAGGCCTTTATCTACTTTGGTTGATAATTATGACCACAAATTTTCTCTAATAAATTTATCCTCTCCCTCCTGCTGAAAGGAGTGCTGCTAATGAATTTAGCATACTCCTCCTCAGTGAGGGACTCAGGGAAGAGTATTGGATTTCAGAAAGTGTCAGTGAAAATCAAAACACTTCCTGAAGCTGGCAAAACCAGCTTGTCTGCTGCACTGCCCTGTGGAGAAGGATGAGAATTCATTTACAAATCCCCCCTGGGCACTCTGTGTGCCTTGGCCCTGTCCCCTGCCTGGACAGAGTGGTGTTTTTTGTCTGTCCCTGTCTTTAGTTGCTTGAAATGTTTCTACCCCTGTGACCCCTTACACAAACAGGTAAATAATATTTATTATTGCTGAATATTTATTATTTATTTATTTATTTAAATTATTTAAATTTATTTTATTTATTTAAAAATATGTATTATTTACTCCTTATAGAGAGCTGAAGTTCAGCTTTCTATAAGGAGTAAAATTCAGGCAGGAGAGGGAGACACATCCAGTCCTTTCCTTCCCACCACCAGATTTCTTTAGCAGGAACCCCAGCTAGTTAACACTGCATCCAGCACTAAAGCCTAAAACCAGGATGCAACTAAGTCCAGATTTGCATAAACTAAATGCAGTGTGATTAGTGCTAAGGGTCGTGCTGGACAACTGCTCCGAATGCAGAGAGGTCCTGAAGGAAACAGCATTTTCAAAATTGTTTTACTAACTTATTTCCTGGTGCTTGGACACTGGAGTGAATACTAGAGTGTATGCGACTCAGAGAGCTTCAAAAATAAATATCAATAAATACAGAGTGTCTTGAGAGAGCCAAAGGGGACAACAATCACAGTGGTGGGGAATCAAGTTAATTTATTTTATGTTCAAACTGCAGAACTTGTAGGGCCTGGCTTTCAATTTTCTACTTTTTTTTTTTTTTTTTTGCTGTCATCTTTTCTACCAGCTTTTGGATGCTCCAGCGTGCTTAACATGAAACTGAAAACATTACAGAGCAAAGCTGCTGCCAGCTCAACCAAAGGCAGTTTTTTCTCAGAGAAATTCTGGTATCAGTTCACTGAGGCTGGAAGATCCCCAGGGATCATTTCAGAATTATCACTTACTCATGCATCCATGTGCATTTTGGTGTTTATCTCCAGGCAAAGTGTCCAACAAGCAGCAGAACTCGTGTTTGCTCTTGGCTGTGCTCTGAAGCAAGTCCCAAAGCAGAGGGCAGCAGCCACATTTCAGCTGGCTCCACAGGATGTATTTCTGCCAAGAGCTTCCCATTTGTAAAATCTGGGGCTGGAGTGAAGATGCAGATAGGAGAGTGATGGGTCAGAACAGCAAGGTAGACACCAGGAGATGCTGTTTGAAACTTTAGCACCAGGAGGGAAAGTTGTGTGTGGGTGAACAGAATGAGGTTTGAGAAGAAACAGATGAAAAATGGCAAATCGCAGCAAGCTAAACAGGTTTTGTACATTCTGCAGGTCAGCAGTGAGAGGCATTTTTACTGAATGCACAGTGAGCCATGAGTACATGGATTTTTTAAAATTTTTTTTCCCTGTTGTTTTGTTCTTCCGTAATACCTTTGAAAGGGGAAGGGTGGAGAGAGAGTGTCCTTATCTGACATTGCTGCACTCACCAGGGAATGGTGTTACCTTCTAATATCCACTGCTTTTGTTTAGGCTGCAGTCACAGCCTGTGCTCTGCCTGGGGAGAATTTTGGGGGGTTTGGGGCATACATGATAACAATAACATTTTCCTAATCAGTAGACGATCATTCCAGCCATTATTGGCTTTCCTGTGCATCCTTTTCTCCTTAGCCCTTCCCCCTCCATGACTTCTAAAATATCCACATCATTAAGTTGTTTCTCTTTTGGTTTCCATATGATATTGTGATCTGCCTCTGGGTGGGACTGATCACTTCAGGATGAGTGGAAAAGAGCACCAGGCTCTAAAATACCTAATTTGCTCTAATGATGCAGCTCTGCCTTTCTGAGAAAGGTATTTTGGGTTATTTTTTTAAAATAACATGGGAGATTTTATTATTTTCAAACTCTCATTAGGAAATGCCATGGCAGGACATGTGAGCTGTTGATGTGCCACATAAATTGCATTGTTTTCATGAGGCTGCCATGCTACAAGATGGGGAAGACAAAGAGTAATTAAAAAAAAACCAAAACTGTTCATGACTAATAGAATCATTTTGTACACTGGCATGATTCTCCCCATGCTTGGGATTACCACCTGTAACTGCTGAAGGACAAAAGTACATCTGTCTCAGGAATGGTTTCTCTGTTATAAAGTCTGGAGCCTTGTTATCTACAGAGCAGCTGACTATCAATATCCCTTCAAAAATAAAGCTGATGGTAGCAGGGAAGTCCTAGGTGAATTTTTTTGTTGTTGTTGAGAAAATATTGTGGATTTTTTTGTTTGTTTTTCAAAATAAAATATTTGTAAATATTTTATAAAAATAATATTTCTAAATATTTTAAACTTAGTTTAATTATATATTATTTTAGTAAAGTAAAGTACCATTATATTTGTCTTATTATTTTATCTATTTTCTTATTACTGTTTTCTTCTTGAAATCTTACTTAGCTTTCCTGGTTTACAATATTCCTCCTTCCGAGCAGGCATGAGTATGTATTTCTTTTTTTCAGGATCCTGAGACACGACCATTTTTGGTCATATTTACAATTAAACTGTTGATACTTCAGGCCTAATTGAAGAGGGATCTTACAGTTAATTGTGAAGGATGTTTATTTTGAAGTCTGGGACACCAGTGGAGGTTGCTGTGCACTGCTGGGCTGGGGTGGAAGGGAAGATTAAAGAGGAAGTGGAGTTTATTAATAGACTCCTGGTTGACAATGGCTTTGCAGTGTGCAGGGGGTGACTTTTGCTGCAGGACTGACTGGTTGTAAGAGATGAAAGAGCATTTGAGATGAGAAACACAGCAAAGAAAGCTGTACAAGGCAATAATAAAGCCCTGCACATACTGTTACCCTTTCTTGGTTTTTCACTTTTCTTCATCATGCACTTAATTAAAAAAAATTAAAGCATTTTCCTAATTTTTTTTTTTAATGAAACAATAAGGTTGAATGAGATCCAATTGTGTGATAATTCTGGGGAATCACAAGTAGCTTTTTGATGCTGTTATAAATATTTGAACTAATTATAAATGATTATAGTAAAGGGTTTGTTTGTATTCACATTCTGGAGGTTTCTTGAACCAAGTGACAGAAGCCCTGCATGAAATTGTAATCACATTTAAAGTGTTATGTCAAGGTAGATGTGCTGGAATTTCAGAAGCACTGGAAAATTGCATGAGGGACAGGAAATATTGTTGGTTTTACTCAACTATCTAATAGTAAGTGGTGTTTTGTTTGCATATCAGCTAAAGCTGACTAAAATTTTTGTGTTTGCTTGGCAGAACAAGCTGCTTGCTTTTTTTTTTAATTTTAAAAGTCAAAATTTTTGACTTCAGATTTTCAGCATCTCTTAATTCAAAACATAATTCTGAAGCTTTTTGTATTTAAGTGGTGTTGTGCCTTACAGTGGGCAGGTATTTAGTCATGAGAGATGGTTTCTTTCCCCAATGTGAATATCTGCTGCTCAGCTGTCTGGCTGCTTTCAAACTCAGTGTGTCATGCTGACTTCAAAGGCTGAAGCTTGAAATTCTAAGACATTGCATTTTAATATATTACATTCCTTCTACTTAAAATATCTGCTTCACCCCCACATAAAATTGAATGAATACAAATACAAACCAAGCATTTGTCAGATTAAGATGTCAGAGCAGTGGAATTATTCTGAGAAAGTCTTAAACCAAGGGGTTTTCTCCCCCCAGATCTCACTTTAAGACAGATAGTTGCAGAATTTCTTACAAATAGGCCTATGAAAAAGACTACAAATCAAAAAAGATTATGACAAACAGAATTATTCAACGAGTGCTATCTCAAACAATGTGTGGATGGAAAGTTAAGTGGGGACACCAAACAGCAGCAGTGATAATTTGTGTATTTTGGATGTGGTGACTCTATAGAAGTTAATCACAGGGGAAACTGCTAAGCAGGGCAGCAAATTGAGCTTGGTTGCAGATGATGATAAGAATTAACAGCTGATAGGAAGTGATGGAGAGCTCAGAGGCAGCATGGGCTGGAGAGGGGCACTGAGCTGAAACAGGGAGTGCACAGTGAGCTGGCAAATTCTGCTGAGAAAATGAACCCTTGTATCCTTTCAAGTCATGGGATGATTTCAGGATGCTTCCCAAAGGTTGTAATTGCTAATGAATTGAGCAGCACTCAACATGGGTGGTAATTTATTGGAGACAGCTGTTAAGGACTGCGCTCCATAAAAAGACTTTTAGAGCAGCCAAACTGGCTATCAGCTTGGATATGTGGTATATTTGTGGGGCAAAAATGTGCTTGTGTCACTAAAGAGGTTCTGCAAGGAGCTAAGATTTCAAAGAAAATTAAATAAAATTAAAAAAAAATAAAATATGTATATGTATACACTAAGTCAAACTAGCAAGTGTGTACCCACAAAAAGCAACACCATCCTTGCACATGATTTCACTTGGTGTGTCAAATACACCTCAAATACAAATACATAATTTTGCTTGGCATGTCTAATACACCAACAAATACACTGTTCTAGTTAGTTTTGCTAACTGCATCAGGGGTTTGTTACTCAGAAATGTATAAAAACTGTGCCCTCAGCACCAAAGATCACCAAAGCTTGAACTGACTGATGGATTTAGAGCTCAGCACAGATTTTTGTTGTCTTTTTGCATGGAAGAAGGAAGCAGCAGAATACATGTGGGCACTCAGTGGGCACTGGCAGGTCAAAGAGCTGCTGCTTTTCTTTGTAAAACAAGAAGAGAACAGTGAATGTGGGGCAGTGAGATGAATTAGAGCCTCAGAGGAAAAGCTGGCTGCAAGGCAGCTCTAGTGCAAACAGAGCAGGCTGTGCTTGCTTTGGAAACAGAGATTTTTGTAGGTACAAATTCGATCTGGTACACTTCTGACTGCTCTGCAGTGTGACTGAAATGTAGAGAAATATTCAAATTTATATTATTCATGTATATATGTAAATGAAAGAGTGTTTGCCCATGGTAAATTTGAATATGAAAGGGTTATGAAAGTCACTTTCCAGAGCTAGTTTTAACTTCAATGGACATGTTATTAAAGGGAGAATTTTTAAAACTGTTTTATCATGGCCTGTTCAGCACTGCTTTTATAGGAAAGGTTTCATTTGGCACGCCAAACTTTCAGGATGTTAAGCACTGCTTAACAACAATAAAAAAAGTTTTCTTAAGTACCAAAATAGCTGACCAAGTTTCCTTTTGTGCTAACAATTGTGTTTTAATTTGATAATGCATCTTTTCTAACAATTCAGCTGATATGTTTCACAGAACATGCATCAAAAGGTCATTTCAAGAGTTGCATTTGAAAGAAATGAATTGAGGGCTAAAATCGAGCATGCTTGAGCAATAAAGTTACCATTTGGAACATCTTGTTCACATTTGCAGTAGATCTTGTTCTTTGTTTAGTGAGCCTTTTATTTCTACAGCTATTCCTAAAGACCATTGTATCAAAAATAATAGCTTTGTTCATGAAATTATAAATTATTTGAAGCTATAACTATCAAATTGCTACTGGGAGAAGTTCCACAGCAGCATCACCAGGATGCAGTTAACAACAATTGAATTTGTTGATGCAATTTCGTTCCCATTTCAACCCTAATTTCCTCATTAGGTTTGTTTTACACCTGTGTTCAGCCTCCATCTTTTAGGAGACTTCAGTTCATGTGCTGTTTTTCCTTTTCCCAGGTGGTTTCTCCCAGTGAGTGGCAGTGAGAATGAATGGACACATATCAAACACCCCTCCTGGTGGATATGGAAGTTACTTCCCTCAAATGAAGTAAGGTTTTGCCTTTGACTTGCCTATTATGGACAAAATAGCATTGTACCTCCTTCTTTAGGTTTTTATTTCAGGTAGAGCTGTAATTAGTAGGTCCCATTGGAATTATAAAATGGCTTTTTCTGTAGAAGAAATAACTGTGACAGATATTTTTATGTTCATGTAAGGGAAAGCTTTGTTACTGCATGGACTCATCTGGAACAGCAAAATAAATTGCTGTAGCCATAACATCCTTATTGTGTTACTCAGAGAGGCCTTTGTGTGCCTGAGATGTTTAAGGTTAGCTGTGAGTGAATGCATTTTTATGCATAAAAGATGAGGCTGCCTCTCCCATCTGTGAGAACAGACTGTTTCCCAGGAAGGAGAACTGAGCAGCTGCTACCTGTGAGTGTTACCTTGCCCCAGATAAGAGGGGGATCCCTGTATCAGGGGCATGGCAGAGACTCACTCACAGCACTAATGAGAATTTACCCCTCTGATGCCAAGGAACTCGTATTCCTGTGTGGAACAGGATATCTGTGGTGTCTTTTGCTTCTCATTAAGGTGAACTCATATATCACTCATTTTTTAAACTCTTCTAGTCATATTGCCTTTTTGTTTGTGTAAGACAATGAGAGTCATTGTTTTTCATTAAAAGCTGTAAAAATTGTTAAAAGAAATCAAAATTTGTGTACGCAGGGAAAAAACCCTAATATCCTACCCAATTCTTTGGCATAGTAATGATTATTGTTGTTATTTTTTATTATTATGAAATTATTATATTTCTTATAGAAAGAATATGTAAATATATAAATATATATAATTTATTATACATATTATATATATACTATATATATGTATATATATACATATATATAACATATACTATATAACATATATAATATTATATATTACACATATATCAATATATTATATATCAATATATTATATAAAATTTATTATTATTATTATTATTATTATTATTATCATTACTACTACTACTACTACTACTACTATTATTACTATTATTACTATTATTATTATTATGCTGTGAAGTCTGTTCCTTGAGTTAAGGCGATATTTATTTATACCACACTCCAGTTGTGCACAAAGTTGTATTAATGCAACAAAAGAGAGCTTAGAAAGGCCTGCAGCCCAAGTGAAACATTCTCCTTCATATTCATGGTCTGGAACAAATATCTGGTATCATTCCCTCTGTTATTAATGCTGTAGTTATGTGTAGTAAGGGGAGGGGGTTTTTTTTAGTGCCTGCCAAATATATCTATACAGAAGATAACCAGAAATGTTTTCTTCCAGTGGCTATGGCTCCCCAACATTTGCTCAGGCAGAGAGGGAGCAGAATTCAAGAACAAGTGCAAAAGCTCTCTATGGTAAGGTGGCAAAAAGTCTCTAAACTTCTGTGCTAAGTTGCTGTTTAAATAGTGATTGTGGTGTGGTGGTGGAAATATTTTACACATATTAATCTGAAAGTGTGCGTACATACACATGGGTGTGTCTGTCAACTGAAATGAAAAGCAAAGTGGTTTTATTCCTGCTAAAGCAAACTAGAAAATGCTCAGTTTTCTAGTTAAATAAGCAGAGAACTCCCACCTGCTCATTTTCCAGGCAGTATTCATCACAAAACTCAGAGTGATCCTGTAGCTAAGTTAAGCACCAGGGAGAAGGCATTCAAGGGTTTAGCTGTGCTTAAACCCTTGTGGGTTTTATTCCTCCTGTACCTCCCTCCCTCCCCAGCTTCATCCCCTGCTAGCAGACAAGGCACAATATTCTTCTTCTTTGACACAAGGATTCCTAATATTCAACCCAAATGTTGAATCAATCTAAGTTCAAACTTACTTTGTTTTAGTGCTATGCTACAAAAGTCAGTTTCTTGACATAGTGCTGAAGGCAGGAACCGAAACTGAGGAAAATTCTGAGCTGATCATTCTGAAGAGTGATTTCTGCATCCTGTGTGGCTTCACTCAGCAAACTGATTGCAAGTCTTGACAGAAATAATAGGTGGCAACAGAAACCAGGAAGGGACATTGCAAAAAACTCTTAGCAGATTATTATTTCTTTATGAGAGTGTTGTGATTCCTTTTCCATTTTATGTCATCATCATAATTTTTCAGGAGTATATGGTTTGAACAACATGGCAGCATCTGTGTCTTAACTATGTCCTTTAATCTTTGTGAGCTTTTAAAATTTCTCTCTGAGCTTTTTCATATCAAACATTGTGGGATGGTCATGTGTCAGGAGAAGATGGGGACGAGTGAGTAAATTTGAAGTGTATAATGGTATTTTATTTACCTCCAAAGTACTTAACTAAATTCAGGTACTAAGGAAAATTCTTGCCATGAAACTGCTGTGTGGTGGCTCCTGGAAAGGGAAATGTTGTCCTTGGTTCACTTCTGTTCTGGTAGATATGTACAAAATGGTAGTTGCAGTTGCCAGGAGCTGAATGAAGTAGAGGAATCAGTTATTTAGAGCTCCAAGTGGATATGTATTGGCACAGCTTTAAGAGTTTGCACATTTTACTACTTCTGCTCTGTTTTTTATACATAAAGAAGTAGGGTGTTGCTATCACCACATATATGAGCAGGAGAAAATAAGGAAAGCGCCTAAAATCTTAAATTCAGGGCAATTTTTTGAATTTTTAGCAACAAATTTACTATTCTGCTGCATCCCATGTTCATCTTCTTCTCTTGTGATGTTGAATTTTTTGTGCATACTGCCCAAACAGGGTGAAAAACAACTGAGTGAAATTGGAAGTTTAAAGAGTGTTGAAAATGCTCATTGCAAATGAATTAATAATTAATTAATAATTAATAACTAACTAAATTATTTTATTTGAGACTATTGAGTCTGAAATCCTATAGATCAGGAAGAAGCTGTCTTAGCTGTCTTTTATATTTTGTTTTGCACATATATTTTAAATGTATGTATACTATTTAGGTTAATACAGAAAGCTCATGTTTTAATAGATTCACTTTTACTGGAAAAAATATATGTAATTTTACTGTAAAATGGACTGTGGGGTTTTTATTGCTTTATTTTACTAAAATGTCACAGCATGAGGTCAGCAGCAAATTTTCCCCATCAAAATGTTCCTTTTCTTGGAAAACTTGAGAATTAATTAAACTGAGCCACCTATTCCTGACTACCAACAAGTAAAATGGTGCCTGCGCTTCTAAGTGACCACTTGATATTGAACTTAGTTTCTTGCAAGCACTGTAAAGACTAAATAATAATAAAATCAATAATGATAATAATAGTAATAATAATAAGATTATTATTATTATTATTACTACTACTCCTCCTATTACTATTACTATTATTATTATTTATTATTGCTTGTTGTTATATATGTGTGTATTTCTGTCCTGGCATATATGCAGGCATGTTTTTGTCCTGGCATGAATTTTATGTCTTTGATGCCATTGCTGAGGTGACTCATGAATGTTCAACCCTTCAGGCATCACACAGAAGGTTGGCCACGGTGCTGTGGGAAAGGAGGCTGGAATATTATTGGTGTTACCAATTCTTGGTATTCAGCTATTAATTATCATCATTATTGGTGTTCAGCTCAAAGCCAGACCGGAGCCATCACTATCTCTAATGTTCCTGTCTGATAGTGAAAACTTCCTTGCAATTGCCTTTTTTCCTGTGTCAAATAATCCCTTTGTTTTCACTCATTTCCTTCCTGAAATGAGCTGTTTTCTATTTGCATGGCAAATCTCTCTCTGAGGCGAGCGAAGGTGCTGTCTGCACATTTTTATGGGGTTTATTTCATCGTTTGCTTCCTGCTCTCTCCATCGGAGCTGGGTTCTGGCTCCTGCTGTCATCTGTTGTTCTAGCATTGGCTCCTCCATCTGTCCTGAGCAGTTCTGACTGGGGGAGAGGAGCAGCAGTGCTGGGGCTTTGCCAGCCCCTGACACAGCGAGGAGCAGCCTCGTTCCTCAGGAGGGATGGACCTGGATTTTGGTCCTTGAATTTGGGTCACTACAAACTGTCAGATTATTGTACAGAACTGAAAGATGTTGCTAAAATTGTCTTCTCACAGCACATTAGAAAAGACTGAGTGTTTTGTGCGCTGAGTTTATCCTCTGGTGGCTGTGATTTGGAGCTGGAAGTGAGATTGCCTGTGTGTTGTATTTGCAGAGAGTGTCATGGCAGGGAGGAATGATGAATCTGGCTCCATGTTCTCAGAAGGCTAATTTATTGCTTTATAATACTATATTATATTAAAGGATACTATACTGAACTATACTAAAGAATACAGAAAGGATACTTACAGAATGCTAACAAGATAATAATGAAAATTTGTGACTCTTTCCAGAGTCCTGACACAGCTTGGCCCTGACTGGCCAAAGAGTCAAAACAACTCACATGAAACCAATGAAATAACCACCTGTGGGTAAACAATCTCCAAACACATTCCACATGTGAGCACAACACAGGAGAAACACATGAGATAAGAATTGTTTTCCTTTTTCTCTGAGGCTTCTCAGCTTCCCAGGAGAAAATCCTGGGCAAAGGGATTATTTTAGAGAATGTGAATGCTACACCTGTGTATTTTTGCATGGCTCACTTGCCTCATTCAGAGCAAGAAATGAGGTGTAACAAATTCAAGGAAACCTCAAGCAGCTTGTGAAAAATGCCAATCACTTGTTTTTAAAATTTTAAAAGTTTAATAGTAATAAAATGGTTATAAAAATAGAAATATAATTAGAGTAATAAAAGTTTGGGCAATTAGGATTTAGGACAATATGAGACAATAAAAACAAAGAGTTATGGACAGTCAGGGTACCTCTTTCTGGGCAAAATAAACCCAAAAAAGGATCCACATTAATAGGGGATTAATCCTTAAAAACAATAACCTGTTGCATATTCATACACCGCATACATGATGCATAAATTCCATCCAAACAAAGGATTCTGTCTGGTCAGTGTCATCATCTTCCTCTTAATCCTAATGGTGTCTTCAGGGCTGAGTGAGGCAGGAAGTTTGTTTCTTTTGATAAGAGGGTAATAAATTCTCTTTCTCTGAAAGATTTAGGTGTCTTGTGGCTGCTATCTCACTGCGAGTCCTTTCTTTAATTAAAGCATCTTACATAGCGTAGTTTCTATTTTAAGTTTCTATTATGTTACAACCTAAACCTATATTTAACACACTACTTAAGAAAATAAATACAGCATAACTTTCTAACATAACACATCTAATATTCATTTTAATAATAAAATACTCATTTTTCACAAATTTCACAGGCAGGTAAATGAGTGCACTGAAAGAAGCCATCCACGTTAACATCCTTGCAGTATTTTGGTTCTCAGATTAATTTGACAATTGACTTCTAAACAACACACTTCCTTTGACAGCCACTTCCACATAGCCATCAGAGAGAAGCTCCTGGCATTAATCTCTGAAAGTGATAGTGCTTGCTCCTCTGAAGAGGAAATTTGAGTTCTGGCCTTTGTCCCCGGATGTTTAGGTCCCTTCTCCTGCACTTTGCCCTGCCTCAAGCTTAATTTTTTTTTTTGCAATTTATTCTTAAAGGGTATCAGCCATCAGTCCAATGCAGATAGAGGGTAGTAAGTTAAGTATTGGGCTTTGTGCTTGATGGTGTGCAGAAATATTTTATGCTGTCACTCCAGGATTCTTGGGACAGATTTTGGAGGAGATTCTCAATCCATGGCCACATGATTGCCATCAAATTTCAGAGCAATCTGCAATCCTGTTGATTTGTGTCATGGACTGGCTGGTAGAATGTTTGACATGGCTGAAAGTCTTTGGTTAAGAGGTTTCTTTTTGTTTTCTGGTGGTTTGGATGCTTTCAAAAATGAAAATAAAATCAGTAGTTTTCAACTTCTGTTTGAAAACAGAAACATGGTCTGTTCCTGATGACTGGCACATTCAGTAATTTCACACAACGTGAATTGCTGTAATATCTGTCCACATCAGACATCAGGAATAGTACTAGTTTCTTGGAGCAATGTTCCTATTCCTCTGGAAGCTTCAGTAGCAAGTAGATCTTACATTCAGGACCTATAAGTGAAATGTAGATTTTATACTCAGGACCTATAAGTGAAATGTGTTGCTTTTCATTTTATTGCCTTTGTGTTGTGAGAGATTTTATTTTAATCACATTCTTCTGGGTTACATTTGCTATAGATTGGTTAAGAATTGATGGTTAAGAATTGAACTTAAGTGTATTCTGCCATGATCCTGTCTTTTTCGTTTTTTTTTTTTTTTTATTTTACCAAAGGAAAAATCCTTTATCTAAATGGTGTGCAGCATATCAGCAGAGTTTTAGCTAACCTGTTATTAGGGCTGCACTGTACTTTTAGTGGTGGGTGTAAGAGCTGCAATGAGTAAAGTATACAGGGAAAAACTCAATAATTTTGATAAGGTTTTTTATGTTTTGATAGTTTTATTCTTCATTTGATAGTTTTATGCCTCATATCTGTAAGTCTCTATTGTAGTATTTCACTTCAGCTTCAATAGCCTCTTCATGCATGAAGGGATCTGTGAAAGGCTGAGATTGATTGGGAGGATGAGGAGAGTGAAACAAAGCACAAAAACCATTATTTTGTTTTCAGTGTCAGGGGCTGACCCCAGCCAGCATCTGAGGACATCCCCATTTGCTTGCTCATTCCGCCTGTCTCCTCTCTGCAGCAGAACAGGGGGGAGAATTGAAAGAGAAAAAGCAAGAAAAAATCCTGATGGGTCAAGATAAAGATGGCTTAAGGGGTGGAGGAAAGAACAGGGAGGAAAAGGGACTAAATAGCACAAAGGGGTTTACTCACAGCCTTCCACAAGGACAGCAATGGCCAAACTATCTGAGCGAGGAGTCTTTGGAAAGCCTATCTGCCTGTTTTATTGCTGAGTAAGGATATTAGCTGTCCCAGCTGTGTCAGCCTCTTGTGCACTCCCAGCCCTCTCACTGGGGCAGCAGAGTAAGAAATTTAGAGAAGACTTTGACACCATTCAGCCACAGCTAAAATATCCCCATGTTTTCAGATCCAAAATCATCTCCATCCTAGCCAGACCCTCTGCATTCAGCACATCAGCAAATTCTGTTGCTCCTTTTCAATAGCAGAGCTTGTGTTACCTGTGCAGTGTTGCAGTGTTACTAACTGCAGTTGCAGTTAGTGTGATAAGTTAAGATTTCTGTAAAAGCAGTCAGATTGATATTGATGGGTAATAATCTGTCACTTTGATACGTGAAAGAGTTGAGAGATGGAAGCTGCATTTCCTGAAGAATGGCAATGGACACCTGTAGGAAAAGAAAGTGTTTTATACAGATGAAAGAAGCTGTGAGAGTCACCAGCTGAGATCTCTCTGATTGGGAAATGGAAACACAGAGGTGCTGCAGGAAGGAGCAGCAGTCCCTTGTGTCCTCTGGAGAGGACAGAGAACAGATGTGCAGGCTTTCATCAGCTTTTCCAGGAGCTCAGGGCAGTGGAGCACTTCAGCACGAGGGGCTGCAAAAGGGTTTGTGTCCTTTCTAATGGCAAGGGGAGAACTTTTGGAGGGTTGTAGGTGGAATCTGGGACAGGAGCCAGGCACTAGGAGAAAGCAGAGCTTGAAGATTCGTTTTGAGGTGCTGGCAAAAGCCATGGGACAAGGACATTTTAGCTGCCAGTCTTTCTATTGCCTTTCCTTTTTATCTTTTTTCTCTCTCTCTTTCTTTGTGTAATGTTCATATTATCATGGGGGGACTGTTCTTCCTTCAGTGTGATTCATGCCAGACAGACAAAAAAACAAGTCTCAGGGAGCTGTAAGGGAAAGGAGACCCACTTATGAACCATTGGACTGTAAAAGCTTTGAAAAACAACGGCTGAAGACAAATCCTTCCACAATGGAAGAATTTTGCCTGATGCCAGGATTTGTGTTAGAAGATGTATTTTGATGGGTGAATAATTTCAGGGTGCAGCTGTAGAATCCACCTCCAGATCCTCTATAGCAGTGTTTCAGTCCCAGCTGAAATGTTGTGCTCTGCTCTAAGTGGTAACTTGGGTCTCCAGCAGGTTCTAATTCTCATTCCACCTGCTTTAAAGAAATAAGTTTGTAAATATGAATTGTTCTCAGTGTGGACTCTCAATTCTTGTGTCCCTACCTTTTATTTATTAACACAAATACTGATTGATTTTAGTTAAATGTAAATTTTATCAAAGTTCTTGTTAATTACAATGTAATAGTTACAAGAACTTTAATAAAGTCCACATTTAATCTCTCCATGACAGTGTGTGTTGAACATTTTTCCATCCTGTCCTACTGGGAGTGTTGAGCTGCTCTGTGGAAGAGGATCTGTTAATCCATGCTGCAAATGGTTTTGAAATTCCTGTTTTAACACAGAAGCAGAGTAAGGAGCCTCTTCCTAATTTACTCTCTGCTTTTTGATTCCTTTGGAGCCTTTTATATATATATATATGTATATGTATATATATGTATCAGACTTTCTTTTTTATTTAAAGCAGCTCCAACTATTACTATTTGCAGCATTTACAAATTTTACAGTGGATGTAAACTTTCTGATGCTTGTTTTATTCAATAGCACAAAACTTACATTTTTGTAAGACAACACTCAAAACTGAGTATTGGTGCATTGTTATTGAAACTAGTGATTTTTTTTGTTTGTTTTGTTTTGTTTAAAGCATATATTCTTTCTTACTGGACAGTATTTAAGTATCACTTACAGTCCACAGCAGAAGGCTGCTAACTGATCCCCTTAGAGATGCAAATAATTCTATGGGATTAAACTAGATACTGCTTTTTAATCCCCTTGTTTTATTAGGAACAGATGGACTTTACTTCTTCAGATCATCATCCAAACAAAAAAAGAAAGGTAGCAAATCAGACAGCCCTGCTTTACTGGCTGTGCTGTTGAGGTGTGCATGTGTGTGTGCTGTGGTTAAAGAGACAATCAGTGAAAAACTCATTTCAGCAACATGCTGCAAAAGCAGAAATAGTAGATACAGATGGAATGATCAAGGCTGAAATCCCAAGGCTGTATCCTACATGCCTTGGGATTTCAGAAAAATGCATAATGAAAGCAAGATACCTGTTTTGAAATATTCACACGCCTGGCTAAAAATTCTGATAATTTGTGTTGTCCTTGCATTTGGCTGCTTGCTCTGCACACTCCCCCTGCTGAAGCAAAGTGAGCAGCTGCTGTGCAGGATTAGGATGGCTCTGCTGCCTCAGTGGCATTTGTCACCGTGGGAGGGGGGCTTCAGGCCAGTGCTGCATCTCAGAAATTTGGTTTTTTTTGTGAAAATCAGTGAGAAGGGAAGAGAGAATGGTGTGTTTATAAAATGTGACAAATGCTTCCTTCCATGAGTGACGTCTGAAGGTGAGGGCACTGCTGTCTTTGCACCTGGAATTCCTGCATGGAGGAGCCCTGGCCACAGAAGGGACATTTGTAGGGGGACTTCTGTGGACTCCTCCTGCAGATCTCTGTATGTCACAGATCATATGGTTCATAGTATTTAGAATTTTTTTTTTTTTTTGCAAAAAAGTAACTTAACCTTTCTGTCAACAAAATCACTTTTATTTTGTTTCCAACTACTCAAAATGTGCTGAAATCGGTGTATTTCGTATGTATGTTTTGTATATTCATCATATGAAAAGAAATCAAACCACCTATTTTACTTGATGATCAGAAATTGAGATTTTTAAAGAAATACAGAAAAAAAATTACCAATTTCCAGAGTTTCCCAAACCTCTCTTGGCCATGTCACCTACTGACTTTTTCACAACAAAGCTCCTGGTCTTCTAGATCAGGCACTTAAGTGGTTGTAGTGAAAAAAACCCAAAACTTCCAAATGTTGCATTCGATTGTTTTCCACTAGAGTTGAAAAGTGTTCTTTAGTATTCATCTAAATTCATTATTTTGTGGTGTGGGTGTGTGTTTTGTCTTCATCTTACTTTTCCCCTTCCTTCCTCTCCTGGTTTAATGTAAATCTACTGTACAGAGTAAAAGGCACATAATGTTTCTGGTTTTGCAGCATTGTGTTTTGTTAGCTGAAAAATATTTCTGTTTTGAGATATTTTGGTGTGTTTATGTATATTTCCATGCCTATTTCTACATTAGCAATTCAATGAATTGAATACCTCATAAAGAAATAAAGGATGAGTCAGGTCTTTTTTTGTGTGTGTGAATTTGTCCTCTTGCAGATTTAGCATGAGAATTATTTGTATATATCAGAAAGCGCTTTTGCTTTCAAGGATGCTCATACAGATACAGTGAGCCCAGTGCTAGTTATCATACTGCTGCTACAGTGGCAAGGCAAAGATTTCGATAATCAGCCTTCCCAAGGCAGGGTTTGCAGTCAGAGCACTGCTCCCCTCCAGTGTCCTGCCCCACTGGATGAGATAAATGGCTTTTTTGGGCACCCACCAGCTCCCTGTTAACATTGCTGACGTAAAAATGGTCCTTGTGCTGGGCCATGTGGGGGTGGAGGAATTTTCTGCTGAAATTCAGAAATTAACCACGGCTTATCTCCTCTTCTCATGTGTACAACTTGTCCAAAGTGTCTCTGAGAAGCAGTCAAGACACCAGGATAAGGCACTGAGTGAATAATTATTCTTTCTTTTCCTCCCATCTGCAGAACAAAGGAAGAATTATGCACGAGACAGTGTCAGCAGCATATCTGAAACATCACAGTACCACGTGGAGGTGAGATGAGAGGGATACACCAATTACAGCTCTCAGTTACATGTGGTTATTTTTGCCTACATGTTTTTTTTTTTGAGGATATATAAGCTTCAAGGCACATGCATCTTCCAAAATATCCCTCCAGCCTGGGGTCACTTCAGAGCAGATTACACTGAAATGTCTCAAATTCAGAGCAGATTATATTGAAATGTCTCAAATTCTCTAGCTTTGCCCCAGTGAGCTGAAATCTGGATGTGGAAGAATGTGTGCAAAGTTGTGTGTGGTTTGGCAAGCAGACAGGACTCCTTAACAGAGCAGCAATTCCACACCTTTTGCCCTGCCTCTGAACCTGGCTCCTTGCAAAGATGAGGCAGGGCTGAACAAGGCTGTGCTGCTGGCAAGGCACACTTTGGTATTTAAAGCTAATACTCTGATCACATCTAATCAGCAGAGGTATTAGAATATTCATAAAGTGCTGAGCATTAACCCCTCAGTGTCCCAGTGGGTGGAGTGTGTGGTGGTTAAATACAGAATTAAATACTGTGCCTGCACTGAGTCTTCCCCAGTGTGAAGAGCAAAGTGTGTGCCTTGCTGCCTTAAGCTGCTTTGCAGAATTACTGCGTGCTGCTCTCATATTTAAAATATTCAGCAGGCTAAGCCTGTGTGCCTGTGTGTAGCCTGTTAAGCACTTGTGGATGCAGTGCCTCCTTTTGGAGCCTTACTTTGGCTTAAAATGCCATCTTTCTCCTGCTGCCATTAGACCACTGTCATGGCTTAAGTCAAGTCTTGCAAACACCACAGATCATCAGCTCCTTTTTGCTGGGTTTTAAATAATCAATTGTGAGATCATATGCAGAAGACTGCTTATTTCAAATGCTTCAGTCCTACAATCTGTTTGCAAATGAATACCTGATTTGGTTCTAATTGCCTGTCTATTTTGTGTGCTTTCTTCATAACTGTTTTGGTCCTGTACTAGCATAACAATTACTACTTGCATTTAGAATCTAAGCATTCCTGGGTAAGCAGCCAGTGCAGTGTTTGTTTCATTTTACTTCTTTTAAATACTTTGATTAAATGCAGCTTACACCTACTTTCTTCTCTGTAATTACCATGTGCTGTTATCCTGTAATAGAAGAAAGCACAGTTAATCCTTTTGTATTATTTTTGTTTTTTAAAGTTATTTAGAAGACAGATATGCAGGCATACATTAAATGTGGTTCAGCTTGAATGAGTGTTACCAGATCTTCAATTGGAATGTGAAGGTGGATTTATGCCTGAACAAAACGAAATAATTTTGTGGGTTTTCTTGCACAATTGGCATGCTGAAGGAGAAATTGCCACAGCCATAACGACAGGGAAGCTAGCTGAGGTGAAGTTTGTGAGGCACTATTTAGTTTCCAGGCCATTAATTGAGTCTGGAAAATACTCCAAGCTGATGGTGAGCAAAAATTGTTACGATTTTCTTCTGTGCTGCACATAAAAGTGACCAGCCCATCCATAAGGTGTCCCAGTCAGATCCAAGCCCATCCTGGTTGCCACCAGCAGGCTGCTGGCAGCTCTGGAAGAGATGAGGACACTCCAGGTCAGGGTGATGATGGAGCTATATTGGCAGGGAGACTCTGGGAAGCCTCTGCTGGCACCTCCTGAATTCAGCTTGCCAAGAGAGAGACAGATTTTCACTCCTGAAAAAGCTAATTAAAACTCGTGGTTTAATTCTAGCTTTGATACCTGGAGGATGTCAGAATGAGCCTTCAAATCTGACTGCTTTCAGTAGTGAGGAAATGACAGTGGGTGTCAAAAAGCAAGCCACAAAAATAAGTTGACTTAAAATGACATTTTGGACTAAACATCCTTCCTCATGTGTCCTGCCATATACAAAGGCACTTTTACTCATGAATAATTTGCACTGCTACACCCTGACAATTTAAATACTGGCACTCCTGAACAATAGGGAAAATTGCAATCACAATTTCTTTTAAATGCACATTTTACTCACCAGCACTTGACCACCTTTGTTCTGGACCGCAAAGAGGCGATGATCACAGTGGATGATGGAATAAGGAAGCTGAAATTGTTGGATGCCAAAGGCAAAGTGTGGACTCAAGACATGATTCTTCAAGTGGATGACAAAGCTGTCAGCTTGGTGGACTTGGAATCAAAGGTAGGATCTGTGAGTGACAGTCTCATTTTCAGAGAGAGAGGAGAAGGGAGCGAGCAGAAAAACGATGTATGTGAGACTGAGGATTTTAATTAGCTTATTATCACTTTCCCTTTTTTGCTCATGCAGCTTTTCTGAGATCAGGACACTGTATAGTAAAGTGGCATTTTGTGTTTTCTTCTTTTTTTCCCCTCTTCTGATAGAATGAACTGGAGAATTTTCCTTTAAGCACAATTCAGCATTGCCAAGCTGTGATGAATGCGTGCAACTACAACTCAATTCTTGCATTAATATGTAAAGAACCAACCCAAAACAAGCCTGATTTGCATCTTTTCCAGTGTGATGAAATTAAGGTAAGATAATAGTGAAGATCTGCTATGACTTATTTGAATAGGGGAGATTGTATGAATTGACCAGCACAGTGGATAAAGATGAGTTAATTCATAGAAAATAATTCTTTACTTTTATTCTTGTAAATATGCTGTAAGTTTAATCCACTTATGATATCAGCACTACTTACAGTATGTTAGTAAATGTAGTGTAGTATGTATTGCAAAGGAGTAATCTAATATTTAAGCTGACTCCTCAGTGCATGTTCAAATATATCTTTACTGTAAATATTGGTTCTTGGACTCTGTAGCTGCTAATTTGGCTTTGCAAACGTATAAAGCTCTGGAAAATGTCTATGGTTTTCTTTCACACTTCTGACATAAGTGGTGTAAAATAATTTGAGTTATCTCAAATTTATTTTACAATCTGCAAAAAGCTCATCTGAGCCCTGAGTCTTACCTGCTCTTTCTGTTCTTTTTTTCACTGAGCAATTAAACATTCTCTACATTCTCACCTCTCTGCATCTCTGCTCTGCTGGAGAGATCTTGAAAGGGAAAATATTCCTTGCAGGAGGGGCAAAACAAGGAAAGATATTGCTTGTCTCTGAAAATATTGCCTTCAAGTGTAAATTATTTATTTTAATGTATTCTGAAATACTTCTTTGTTTCTGAGGTTATAAATTTTAATTCTGTTAGTTACTCTCTGTAATTCCAGTTGATCATTTCATGGGGATTTCTTAATTCCTTTGTAGTAGTTTGTATTATTGTCTTGAAACAACAGATTTTTAATCACACTGTGGAACAGTTTTGGAATTAGCATGGTGAGAGTGGTGTGAGGATGATTAGTCATTGTGTGATTTGTTGCACAGAATTTGCTAGTTTAAAGGAAAGTGGGATCCTGTTAGAAATTCAGGGATTGTTGTTTTAAATAGTGCAGGGATCCCTTTTGGACCCAGCTTCTCAATGTGTACAGTTGGTCTCTCTTCATTTTTGAACTTGTTCCTCTGTGTAGATATAAAAATATAGAGGACAGACTCTATAAAATAAACTCTATAAAAATACAGAATACAGACATGATTTGGAAGTCCAGTATTGTTTGATTCTGTGGCCATACCCCGGGGTTTTTTTCTTACCCATGAAACTTTTCTGGTTTTGAAAGTTTAGGTCTTTCTCTGTTGGCTTTTCCCTGCTTTTGTTTGAAGTTACAAACAGCCTCAGGAGCCTCTGCAATAAAAAAATAGTTAAAATCAATAATATTTGGGGCATTCTGACATTTTATAAACAAGAAACAAAATTAAATAATAAATACCAAGAGTGTTGGATTAATGGACTTCTTTTGGGTTTAAGTTACTCTGGTCCCCTAAAGTTTTTGTTTTCTATTAATTCTTTTAAGCTTGAAATATCCTAACTATTCTGTAGTGCAGTCCATTATAGCCTGAAAAGTCCTGTAATCCCCTGGAATCCTAAATTCAACAATATCTTCTGGTCCTAGCAGAAGTCACATTATTCCTCCCAAAAAGGTACACACTTCTGCATGGTGAGGGTGCTGGGAAAGACATGGTCCTTGCAGAGTGAGCCAGACGCTGACTGATTTGGGCTTTGACAGCCTTTGCAGGAAATTAATTTGTCAGCTGAAGACATGTAACAGAGCATTCTAAATCCTGTGAGAAGCCATGACCTATTTAATGCAAGATCTATTAAAATAATACTTTAGACGTGCATCAAAATTTCACTTGTGGGGCCACTGGTGGAGGCAGGCTGCACTTGTGGAGTGGCAGGAAGGTACAGATCAGGGAATCTTCTGAAAAATTCATCTTCTGTCACATCAAAGAGAAATTGGAGGCTGTCATTATTTCTGAAAGGAAATTGAACCATGACAAGTTACTTTCTTAATGCTGCCATCTATAGTAGTTTTGCTGCTTCTATATTTAGTAGATTTTCTTTTTATAGTCTGAGACAAACAAAATACTTGAGACAACCAAAAATTACATATTTTTGAGGGAAAAAACTTATGCAATAGTGGTTGACTTGAGATAATTACAGCTGTTAGACAAATTTGGTGTCTAGATTAGGTTCTTGTGTGATGATAATGCTTGAGGCTGGAGTAGTGACAAAAATACCAACTCTCAGATTTTATTCTCTTCTTTTTCATGGTTTATGCGTAAAATAATTTGTCCCGGTGCTTTTAAATAAACGGGATTTGATCAGGTATTCTCCGTCTAAAGGTGAGATATTTATTTCAAAGAGTAGCTGATTCCTGATGTTTCCTGCTCCTGATGTCTCCTTAGGCTACCCTTATTCATGAAGATATTGAAAGTGCAATCAGTGACAGCAAAAGTGGGAAGCAAAAGAAGAGGCTTGAGACACTGAGGTAAAAATCCAACTCCTTGGCAGTATATAGGATTATCATTGTGACAGCTGTCAGAAGCTCTTCAGGTCTGCCTGCTGTCTTTTGGGGTTTTGTGGGGAGCTTCAGCTTTTTTCCTTCTAGCTAATAATATACTTTTAAAGCCATATGTATTAAAGCCATATCTTGCTTTAATAATTTTCTCATGTTCTGTTCAATTTATAATGTCAGTCTTACCTTTCCCAATTCCACCTTAGTGATGGGAACAGCTGAGAGCAATTCCACTTGCCAGAGAATGGCTTTGCATGTCTCAGCTCTGCATGTGGGTCAACTAGTTCAGAATTTAAATTAAAAACCAGAAATTCCCCATATCTCCAAGTAAATAATATTATGCTAAAAGGTTTTGGGATCTGAAGATGTTAAATAAAACAGCAACCGAAGATTGAATAATCTTGCCTGTTTAATGATGCTGAAGACTTCTTGTTTCCCTGGTAGCAAAATCTTCTCTGCCAGTTGGAAAATGTGAGGGAAAGAATCTGTTGGGTTCAGAGAGGATTAATACAGGAATGAGAGGTAGCAAACAGAGGCATAAAAGCAAAGGCACAAATATATCAGAAACTGAATGGTGATGGTAGTAGCTTGTTAGAAATTCAGTGTGTAACCGATGCTGATAGTATCTCTCAGTAATAATTGTGCTCAGATAGAGAAGTCTCTGCTGGACAAAAATTAGAATGAATGTATAATAGTTCTGGATACCTCTTAAATTCTGATGTGCAACTTACAAATATTTCCTATAGCAAGGGGCACTCCTAGGAAAACAAAAGAGACACTGAACTGTGTCCAACTCTGTTTGCAGGTTTAAAATTAAATAAATAGACTTTACCATTTGTGGCACTGTTGCAAACCAGGTAGAAGCACTGAGAGGCAATCCAGAGGGACTCAAACACATTGGACGTGCTGGGAAACTAATGAGATTTAATTGGGAAAAGAATGTAGGTCAGTACATCTGTTGGGACAAATAATCTGAGATATCAATCTCTGAGGGCTGTGAGGCCCAGAGGTCAAACGTGGGTGGCAGCTGAGTGCTGGCTCCTCCTTGTTGGCTCATGTGCCTGCAGGGTTTGGGTCACAGGGAGGGAGGGACCCTCCTGCCTCACTGAGCCTCTGAGGCATCACTGAGGTGCTGCAAGGTTGTTGATGAATGAAAGGGGACTGGAGGAAGGAAAGGCAAAAGAAATTTATGTATTTATTTATTCAAATTTAAACTTTAAAAAATATTATTTATTATTATTTATTATGATCATTTATTATCATCATTATTATTGTTATTATATTACTATTATTATTACTACTAGTACTGCTACTACTACTACTATTAGCTGTTCAAAGACCAAACAGCATTTGATGTTTTGTGGTCTTGTTGTTGAATGCTGTGAACGAGCTGGGTTTATAAAAGGTGAATTTAAGGTGAAGAACTAGTTTTTAAATAGAGCTCTGGGAAAGGAATGGGGGATATATATGACAGGAGCTACTGTGAGTTTTTTTGTCTGCTGGTATCAACAGACTGCAGAATGAATACGAAGTCCTCTTTCCTTACAGCATTTAAAGCTACACTAAGAACTGGAAAATTGCAGGTAGTGCAATCCATGATATTGATATGTTTGTATTGAGAGAGGATGAACAGGCCCCTGTTAGAAAACAAATCAGCCAGTGAACTTGGTTTTGTTGGCAGGGTATTGAGCAAAAGGTGGTTGACAATTGGCCAGACTTAAGGGACCAGATACTTGATTTGTGATGGCTGAAAGGCAGCTCCAAACCTTCCAATTTCCTCTCATACAAAAGACAAGTCCCACCCTTACAACTGCACTGGTAAAAATGCCACCCAATAATGCCAAGGCCCTGAATTTATCTGTGTGAGCTGGCTGGTCTCCTCATGTTCTTTGGCACTGCTTGGGGACTTCCCAGATGACAAAGATTTGCTCACTCCCTGGTGGAGTGGGTTTGTGCTGTGTTTAACATATTTGCACATCATGGACTGGAGTTTAACACATTTACACCTCTGGCTGCTTACTTGGCCAGCCCATCGCGTGGTGCGCAGTCCTTGTGAGGCCTCCTCATTTCCTCTGACCTAGCACTGGAGCACAGAACTTTTACCCTTCCAGTGTCCCTCATGGGCTCTCTCCTGTCCCCCAGGATGATCTCCAAAGCTGACAGTGCCATCCCCCCACCGCCCCGGGCCCCTGCCCCTGTGCCCCCCGGGACCATCACGCAGGTGGACGTGCGGAGCCGCGTGGCAGCGTGGTCGGCGTGGGCCTCGGAGCAGGGGGACTGTGAGTATTCCTGGGGCTGTGCCACACACAAAGGGGCCTGCAGGGGGTGTTTATGGTGCTTGCTAGCAACAGAAGGAGTTTGGAAAGGCCACGCTCACGATGGCAGAAGTCTTTGGGCAAGGTCAGCCCTCTGCCCTCGCTGCGAGCAGATTTTCCCAGCGGAGTTTGAGATGCCCCAAGCCACTGCTGCCTGATCTGGGGACAAAGATCTGTCATGATCTGATCTGTCATTTCCTTGCATTTACCCATTTTCTGGATCCCTGTTCAGAGCTGTTTTTGCTTGTGCTGAGTGAGGGTTCCAGATTTTGACCTGGGCTTCTTAGTGAATGTGGTAACAGTAAGGCAGTAATCTAATGATGCTATCCTCAGTAGTAGGGCCAGGTATTTTGGACAATTAAAAATTATAATAATGGAGAAAAGGACTTGAGATCATAATTATTTATTTATATTGCATTTATCTTTATAATGGCTGCTTTGGCTAATTAGTTTGTTCCGATTTTTGGTTTTTGGTTTTTTTTTTAAAGCCTTTACTAGGAAATGCTGTAATTTAAACATTCCTTAATGAGTTGGGATATTTCTGTTTGATGGTTGTTTGTGGTTTTTTTTACATCCCTAAGGGATGTAAAATACTCTAAAAGACATAGAGTATTTTGTTTTATGTCCCTAAGGGATGTAAAAACATTTCTATCAAATTTCTTTAAAATAAAAGTTCTTTAGAAAGAATAAAATTCCTTCTATAAAACAGATTAAAAAGCTTAAGATGAAGCCTTTTTTAGTTTGTTTGTTTGGGTTCTTTTAACAATAGATATTAAGACTGTACCATTAAAAGACCTTGGATTCCTTATAATTTTTGTTTTATTAAATTATATCACTTAACAAAGTACACAACTATGCAAAGAAAACAACTACAAATGTGCAGGGAAATCTGAAATGTTAAGAATTATTTAATCTATGTACCTACATGCATCTGTTTTGAGTAAAGGCTGTCTTGTTCTTCTGCTTGAGGTCTCACATCAGAAAAGTTTTATTAGTTTGGTGTCTTGTGGAGCAGTTGTGGATCTGAGTCCCTGCAGTTCCTTTTGTTCCATTCAGGTGGATCTTTTCTAAAATGTGTTTACTGAAATCCCGCCTGCTCACAAATGCAGTGCAGTACTTGGTGTGAGTTAAAAATGCAAAACTTATAATTCCTTAAATAATTCATCCCTGTTATTTTCAAAAAGAGTCACTGACTCTGGGCACTGTTATTTGGAAATACCACTTCTATCACACCACTCTTTTTTTTTTTTTTTTCTGGCATCCCTTTTTGCTAATAACTTTTTACATTAGAATTGTTTTCAAAGCCACTGCACTCTTTCTTGCTTGCTTCTACTGGAGCAGCATTCAGCATATTTTGCAAAACGGGATGATTCCTAATGGTATTGTATTTATAATCTGCCACTTTGAATTAATTTTTTTTAAATTTAAAATATTCCTGCAGTTAACTTCATTTATGCAGTTAAGTAGACTGAAAGCAGGTACAGAGCTTTTTTTGTGAGCCTGGACATGATCAGGCATTAGGGTACAAAATTTTCAGCTTGTGTGAAGTCCTTGCAAAGGCAATGGCAGAGTCTTGTCCATCTTTTTTTTTAAAGTAGTATAATTCAAAGCCTAAACTATATAGAAATTGTTATATATTAGTATAACTAACCCCACATTTATGCATGTCTTATTCTGTTCTCCCCTCTTTGCAGATGAAAAGCACAGACAATACCACGAGCAGGAAGAAACAGCAGAGATGATAGCAGCCAGGATTGACAGAGATGTTGTAAGTGAGGAGCTACAAATGGTGCTGCTTCATGCCTGTGAGATTTTGCAGCTCTGCTTTGTGGGAAAACTTTTCTCCACATGGGAAATTCAGTTATGGAGAAAAGCTTTCCAAGCAGCTTCTGCTTGTTGGGGTAGATCTAAAACGAACAGGTGGCAGTTTCTTTCCTTAAGATTCTTTTTTAAAAGGAAAGAAAAATAAACTGAATGTTGATTACAATTTTTCTGCTGTGAAGAGATGGAAGTATAAATGATAATTTTTTAAGTAGACTGACTTCAGCAAACTATGTAAGGATAAAAAATTCCATCAGTTTAGCAGGACTTGGATATGTGTAACACCTGGAAAATGAGCATGGGTCATTTCTGAAGACAGGTGGACACTTTTAATTTACAACTTAAAGCATTCATGCGTATAAGCAACAATATGGGCATGTTCTATGGTATATGCTGGATCAAATATTGCCCCATCTGTCGTTTGTAACTTTCTGCTTCTCCACTCTGCTGTTGTCCTCAGCAACACCAGAAGGTCCTGAGAAAAGCTTGTTGGGACCTGATGGATTGGTGTCTTTGTGTTTTCCCCTGGGCTTCATTCATTCTTCTCCAGTTACTCTTTGAAATCAATTCTTCAAAGAGCACTCCTCCGCAAACAGCTTAATTTATAGAGAGCTTCACCAAATAGTTTAATACTCAGTACAAAAGGAGATTATGAAGTTATAGAGATTATGAAGTTATACTCTTTATGAAAATGCTGCCCATTCAAATAATTTCAATTTTTTTTCATGTGGTCTCAGCAAAAATGTAATGTGGAAGTAAATTGTGTAATTGCAGTCTGAGATGAACTATCTTGTTACACATAATTAAAAAACTTCCAGCGGACCTACATTTAAAAAAATTAAAATTTAAAGTACTTTACAGGTATTTAAGAACTGTATTTAAAAATTTAAAAGCACAAAGAATCTAAATATGGAATGTTCCAGCATGGATTTTGTTCTAAGGAAGCTGTTGGTGTCTGGGAGTCTGGACATTTCAATTCCTGGAGTATTTCTGCTATAGATTATGTAAATTTTAATTTTACTTTTCTTTTCTCCCACAGCAAATTCTGAATCATATTTTGGATGACATAGAGTATTTTGTTACCAAACTGCAAAAAGCTGCTGAAGCATTTGCTGAACTTTCAAAGAGGAAGAAAACTAAAAAAAGTAAAAAGAAAGGACCTGGAGGTAAGAGTTTGTACTGCACACTGTTCTGTTTCTCTCAGGACCATTGAAGGAGCTAGGAAATGTCTTTTTCTGTGTTTTTTCTTAATCAGTGTAGCAATTTTCTCTCAATTTGAGCACAAAAGTTCCTGTGCAGGAGATGCTTAGAGGGAAATCTATGAAAATTAATTGCTTGAAATCATTGGGGAATGGCTAATTAGAGATGTGACCACAGAAATGCTCCTGCCTTGGTTCTGTATTTACAAAATTCTGTAAGATGGCAAATTTATTGTGTATTTTGTTGTTTGCTATATCTCGAATGTTTATGGAAGCTATAGACATATGAATGGGTGTATAAAAATCTTTTTTTCACCAGAGGGTGTTCTTACTCTCCGTGCAAAGCCACCACCTCCAGATGAATTTGTTGACTGCTTCCAAAAGTTCAAGCATGGCTTCAATCTCCTGGTAAGTGATATCAGCCAGTCTGGGATGTGAGGTTAGACCAGGGCTGGCCACCTGTGGGCTAGCTTGGCCTCTGAGCTTTGGGATGCTGCTGCTCAGGTTATCTACACATTGAATTGATGAGCATTTTTGGTGTTCGGCACCATGGTGTTTCTCCCTTTCCCGGTTCTTTAAAGCCTTTGACTTGAGAAATTTGATTTTGAGTCACGAAGGGATTCCTGGGAAGGTCTGTGGGGCCTCACAGCTCTGTTGTGTGTCTGCCAGCATCACCAGCTGTGGCCTTAATTTGATTTTACTCAGCCACGCCCATCAGACTGGCTGTGCTGGTTGCCATCATTACCCCGGACCTTGTGGCCTCAGAATGTTCCATCCAACAAATTTGTCTCTTTAGAGGTTCTCAATAAGCAGAGATGATAATTCAAGAGCCTTCTGCTGGCATCTCCCCTTCTGCATGTGGGAGTTTCCTCAGCACATGGGACACTCTCTCAGCATTTGCTGTCAGACACTGCCTGTCCCTTCCCATTGCTGTGCCAGGGGGGAAAGCTGCTCTTGAATTCACTGACTCAGATCAGCTCCTTTCTTCCTCCTGGGGAATGAATTCTGATTGCAGGGCTGTAGGAAATATTTGGACATGTTAAAAATATCTTTAAAAAAATAAAAGCTACATCAAGTGTTGTGGTTCTGACCTTAAGGAATTGCTGGTTTGAGGGAGGATGAGTATCCTGGAACATGCTCATCATCCTTCTCAGTAAAAGATATAATGTCCAGGGTTTTTTTCCATTCTGTTTGCTACATTCTGCATTTAAATTTATTTTTTTACTCAAGAAAAATCTGTGCATCTTTGAATCTTTCTCTTCTATGCAGAAGAAGTCACAGCTCTTGTTTTGGTGCTCAGCAACCTGGGACTTGGTTCTGGTGTTGCTTTTGAGCAGTTGTGCTGTGACAATGCTTTAACAATGCTTTAACAATTCTTTACTTCAGCATCTTTGCAGGAGCAACAAAAGCCTGAAATTTGTGCTTTATGTCCGGCAAGGAGAACTGTATAAAATGAAGAATCTGGTTTAAAAAGAAAAGGAGTAGCTAGAAGAATAAAATCTTCAAGTAGAATGGAAATTATTTTAAAACCTCATGCTGGAAGCTTCTGGAAATGCCTGCCATCTGTCAAAGATCTTTAGATAGACAGGGACTGGGTTGTTATGGCTGAGGAACAATGTTTAGGAAGTTATTAGAAGCAAAAACACATCCTCCTCCTTTCTTCATTTGGAGGGACAGTTGGATGTAAAAGCAGAATAAGGGCAGCCAAAAGCAGTTTGAGAACAGATGGCAAGATGCAATAGAAACTACTACAGCTCTTTAAAGCACATTTGCGCTTCTTATTTCTGGGGCCCACAAAGCCAATGGGTGATTAGTAGATAAAAGAAATTCTATGAGAAGTTTTATCAGTGAATTTTTATGGTATGGGGGTTTTAGAATATTTTTTTAATGATGGTGTTTGGTCAAAGGTTGGATTTGATGATCTCAGAGGTTTTTCATAGCAAGATTTTATTATAACAATAAAGTGGTAGATGAAATTCACTATTGATAGATGTAATAGTCATGGACTGGCAAGGAAAAAAATCTCATATATAAAACAAATCAGAGCAAAATGTTGATTTAACAGAGATTCCTGAGAGACAGACATCTGTGTTCAGTGTGTTCAGCCAAGCAAATGATAAAAGGCATCAGGGAAAAATAGACAACAGAACATTAACAATATGCCATTATGTTACCTGGCCTGATATATTTGGCAGTGTAGCATAATTGAAGAAGGTCCAGGGTGGACAAGAATGCTTGAAGGAATTACTTCAGCTTGGAAAAGACCAGATTCAGGAATAATGTAATGAGTCTGTAAATGGTTATGAACATTGCTAGAAAAAGTGAATGGAGAAGGACAATTTAGTTGTACTTTTTGCACAATAGGTGCTAAAATAGGCATGGACTCAAGAGCAATGGGATGGATGAGCACTTACACTTGTTGGAGGCCAAGCACTGGGCTTAGGAGTACCATGGCCATTCTTATGTGAAGTATTTATTGTCTTAACAGGTAAATGCTTCTTAAAATGTACTATTTGTTTGATTCTTACAGGCCAAGTTGAAGTTCCATATCCAGAATCCTAGTGCAGCTGATCTGGTCCATTTTCTCTTTACCCCACTACATATGGTAAGGTTTTACAATTTTCTAAGCGTTTCCCTTCAGAACTCTTGTATTTATATGCACTGTAAACTTTTCAATGATAACAAGATTGAAATGTTGTGTCCTTGGACAAGAAGGAGAAATATTTCTATCTCAGGATGAGGTTTTCTTTAGGAAATAATTTATATTCTTTTCTGCATCTTTTCCTTTCTATTAGATGTATTTATTTAATTAATCTTTAACCTTGTGTTACACTTTGTCATTACAATTTTTAACTAGAAATAAAAAATTTAGGCTTTCTACATAATGCAGGAGGAGAGTTAGAAGCATATTTAATGGAAATATGTGAGGCTTTGATAAGTAAAGCAAAGATAACATTATCCAGAGTGAGTCTGAACAAAAAATGGGTGGTGACCAGAACAACAGCTCTCCAGCAATAAATAATTTATTTAATTTATGTGACATCAAGACACACTGTTAGATTCTCAGAGGGGTTTTTACTTCTGGGGGATATTTTTATGAGTAATGACAGTTTCCTAGCAGCACTGTAGGTAACACAAATTCACAGTCACCTCCTTATTGACAACGTGTGTGTTCCTGGCATTATTTTAATCCTTGGATTTAGGTGGTGCAGACAACAGGAGGGCCAGAGCTTGCCAGCACAGTGGTCAGCCCCCTGCTGACAAAAGACACCATAGACTTCCTGAGGTACACCGTCACCAGCGAGGAGGGACAGCTGTGGATGTCCCTGGGGGACTCATGGACCAAAGCCAGGTGAGAAAAACCACTCAGGTTTTAGAGAATCTTCAGATTTTTTAGAATTTTTTCTAAATTTTTTAGATTTTTTTTTTTTTAGAATTTTTTTAGAATTTTTTTCTAATTTTTTTTTAATTTTCTCTAAATTTTCTCTGAAAGTTTATCGACATGGACTTAACCAGGTTATCCAGCCCCTAATAAATTCAATATAACTTTGTTAGGATTTGGACTCTTGAGAGCTGTTCTTTGAGGGTTTTGGAAAGGAACTCTTTAGCTTCACTGGGATTTTGGATCTCAAGGAGAGACAAAATGCAGAGAGAATTTTATTTATTTTTTTTTTGGTCAGTGGTATCCAGAACCTCTTGACATAACCTTCTTGAGTATCTTTTTCTGAACTGTCCCTTTCCAGCTATTTTCACCATTATTTTTCCAGCCCAGCTATCTGGACTTCATTAAAAAACAATTTGAACATGCAATAAAGAGTGACAAAATATTAAATAATAACTACAAATGTCTGTTTTCAATTTACAATAATTATTAAAAGGTAAAAATTTGAAATGTCTTTAGTTCTTGAAATGTATCATAATGCTATAAAAATGTTTGTAATTATAAAAAAATATTTATTGACTGAACTGTGCCACATATGCATACCTTATGCATTGCATTTAATGGATTCTCTGGTATGATTTATCTCAGTTGAAAGTTAACTTCTTTATTTGAAGAAATAGAAGTTAACTTCTTATTTGTTGGGTTCAAAGTAATCCTGTAGTTTGAAATTCAGTGAATTGAACATGCAAAAGAAGAAACTTAAATTAACAAAGTTCATTTTGACTCTGTAATCTGTGGTACATAAGTACATTTGATGATGATGAAGTAGGCAATTACTTGGGCTGGAAATGTTTTTTGTGTCTTTTCATCCTTGCTCTTGAATTTCAAATTGGAACACAAATGTCTACCAGATGGATTTTGTTTTTATTAATTATTTTATTAATTATTTGGTTGATTCAAAGCTGTAGAGTGTAAGGAAGGCTGCATGGGAGGAGTGGAAATGGCCTCAAAGCACTGGGAAAACAATGGGCTCCTTGTCTTGGGAACTACTCCATTTGTTTAGTCCATCCTGAAAAAAGGGAAATGGAAAGAGAAATGGCTGGTCTTTGGTAGTGAAGAATGAAGCAATTAAAATGTAGTTGGCTGATTTGTGTAGATTAAAATTGATGGTCAGATTGATTTCAGTATCCAGAGGTACCCTGGGGTGGGATGTAGCAGGAGAGGGGAATGATAAAATCAGGGATTACTGACCAGCCCTAACAGGCTGGGAAATGCTGACTGCTCATGTGACTGGCACATTTATCCCTTGATTTTGGGCAGTGTCAGCAACGAGCCTGTTAAAAGATTGCAATGTACATTCCTGTTTCTGCTGTACTCTGAAGACACAGCAGTTTATATTGTGGGACAGAGTGTTAACTTTATGTTGTGGGAGTGTTACGTGTAATGCAAAGGCAGAGCAGAAAAGCTTTAATTTAGGTGCTTCGTATTACAACAGAGAATGCTAGTGGAACTCTGAAAAGTAGTACAGTATTTTATAAAGATCAATCTGGACCATAAAACAGCCGATGTGATGATAGTTCTTGTGTTCTGGAGCATGTAGGGTTTATGTCTGTAAATCTATTGTTTGTTTTTTTTGGTTTTGGTGTAGCTAGACCCCCTAGGCTTCCATGCTTCATACCAGCTTTCACATGTTCTTGCAAAGCCTGCTGTTTCTCTGCAGTCTTCTGTTGGTGCTTCCACACAAACAGAGCATTGCAATATTTCCCCCCATGTCTCACCATTAAAAAAAGTCCTAGATTTGTTTTGATTGATTCTTCTACTACCCATCTTTGCTGTAAGGCAGAAGTTTGCTGTGTTTTAGCACTGATGCATCCTTACAGAAGCAGCAAACTCTGCAGGGCACTGCAGGGAGGATAGCTGAGGTAAATAAATGTGTTCTGCTGATCCTCCCTGTTCTAGCATGATTCTGCCTCTACTGCAATCCCAGCCTCTCTTCTATGCTAATAAAAATTCTGAAGCACTTCAATTTCTATAAATTGGACCTTATTAAACCAGCATTTGTGTGGCCCTTGACACAGATTTCTGATTTGATTTTCCCACAGAACTGAATGGCCAAAAGACCATTTCATCCCCCCGTACGTGCCCCGTTTCAGGAATGGTTGGGAGCCTCCTTTGCTGAACTTCATGGGAGCTCCAAAGGAGCAGGATCTCAACCATTTGGCTGAGTCTGTGGCAAACGTGGCAGAGCAACAGAGGAAGCAAGAGATGAAAAGACTATCCAGTGAGGTAAGTTACTGCAGAAATGTGTATCACATCACATATGTGCTTGTGATAAAGTATGATTATTTTCCCTAATTAAAATCCATAATGATATTAACTATTACTCATTTTTTGCATTTTTTCATGAGGGTGTGACATGAATGAGCTCTTGCAATAGAGCGATGATTTTCCTTCATTCATTCCACACACTTACTGTTGGCTGGCCTACAGCTTTGTGGCTTGAGTTGTACGTCCAGAACAGAAGTTCAGAGCAGTTTTTCTGTGCAGGGTATTTTAAAGCCGCTCAGCCATTGTTTATAAGTTGTGTTGCTGTGGTGACAGCTGAGAGATGACACAGCCCTTGCTCCAGAGATCTGTTTTTCTCCAGAGCATCCACTACAATATTAATGCAGACTCGGGGTAGAAATTCTTTTATTCTCATCCTTTTGATCTCCACGTTTACCAACTTGAAACGCAGAAGTTATTAACTTTTCATGGCAGAACTGTGAGCACCTGAGGATGGGGGTGTGGTATTTGCTGGGTCCCCAGGACGAAGGAGGAAATGAATGAATATGACTCCATGTTCTTAGAAGGCTAATATATGATATATATGATATATTATATTATATTATGTTATGTTACATTACGTTACGTTACGTTACATTACGTTACATTACATTATATTATGCTATACTAAACTATACTAAAGAATAGAGAAAGGATACAGACAGAAGCTTAACAAGAATGATAATGAAAAACTTGTGACTCCTTCCAGAGTCCCGACACAGCCTGACCATGATTGGCAATTAAGTTAAAACAATTCACATGAAACCAATCAAACAATGACCAGTTGGTAAAGAATGTCCAAACCACATCCCAAAGCAGCCAGACATAGGAGAAACAAATGAGACAATATTGTTTTCATTTTTCTCTGAGGCTTCCAAGCTTCCCAGGAGAAAATCCCGGGCAAAGAGGATTTTTCAGAAAATCTGATGGTGACATGGGGGAATGTTGGCAGGGCCCCTGGTGGGGCTGGATGGAGCTCAGGGGAGGATGGCACTAATCCATCCTCTTTTTGTTCCCTTTGTGTCTTGCAGCCTCCCGGCGTTCCCGACTACCCCCCGGCGGATGGGTATGCATTCAGTAACACGATGTACAAGAGAGGGCCTCTGCTGGACCCGGGGGCAGCTGTGGCTGCCTTTAAGCAAACTGTTAGCCGACATGTAGATAGGTAACCCTGCCCCGTGGTGCTGTGGAAAACTGTCCCCACTTCTTGGCTCTTGGGGTGGCGGGGTCTGTGACTGCCTCTGGTCGTGGCGTTGGGTCTGCTGGGGAAGGGAATCTGTTTAGCAGTGCTTTTCCTTACCTAAAGTGTGTCCTTTGAACTCTTTTTGTATGATTTCTATGAGATATCCTGGTTTTCTGTGATGTTAAACCACTGCTTTTGTCAAAAATGGTACAGTGGAGTTCCAACCAAATTGTAAGCACAGAATCCACCCAACTTCGGTTCAAATTTTAGTTCTGATTTGTTTCATGTTTAAATACATTCTTTGCTCTTTTCAGAATTACAAAGAATGACAAGTCTGCTCTGAGATTCACCTGTCCTTGGTTTGACTGATTGTTTGATTTTCTTAGCTGCTCACTTAGTGTTCCATCATCTCCTGCTTTTTGTTTTCTGGGCTGGTGTATAAATACCCACTTTCAGAACAATGACACCTTGTCTCTTCCATCCTCTTTCAAATCTTACAGAAAATACTCTGAAATGTTTGCATAGCAAACAGTGTCTTTTTGCACATCCTCTTTCACCCCCTTCATTTTATCCTAAAACAGAATAACTTGACAAGATGATATGCAGTGATCCTTGGCCTTGCCTCTGGGGAGAATTTATACCAGCACAAATTGTGAAGGCACATCAGTAAAGAAGCATTGGAATTGCTCTCCTGTACCAAACCATATTCCATATATACTGTATGAAAAATATTTTGTTTTATGAGCCATGGAAGATGTTTAAGCTAAATTTTGGGGATCAACTTGCTGGTTAAATCATCCTTTATATATATATATATATATATATATATGTATCACCTCAAAATATATATAACTCTTTTGATTAAACCCTTTCAGAATACCTAGTTTTGAGCTATGTGCTAAAAGATCCATTTTTTAATCTGCATGCAAGCCAATTCCCATATGATATGCAGTGTTGTGCAGGTTGAAGACACAATCAATTTCTCTGAATTTCTCTGAACTTTGGATTTATTCTTCATGGCAACAGCAGCAGAGTAGTCATCTCTTAATTGTTTTCTCAAACTTGATTGCCTTTTGCAATCTTGTCTCGGGACCATTTATTTTGAAATCTAGATGATTCTGCACTCTAAATTCTTTTCTCTTACCTGTAATGGGGTAAGACCTGATTTGCCCTTCCAGAGTAATAATATTCCATGCAAAGGTTCTTGCCTCCACTCCAGTTTTAGAGAAAGTCTTCCTGCATTGAGCTGTTGATGATATCAGGGTGTCTGGAACAGAAAGAGTTATCCAAGCCTCCTTTGTGGCAGTAAAGAGAAATGGGTGTGAAGAGCTGAGGCCTGAAATTATGGTATATCTGCTAGGCAGTGAGAAACAAAGAGGAGGATGATGGAGGGAAGTGATCAGAATATTTGTGCCCAGAGTAAACTGGCTCATTAGGCTGGGCTTGAAGAATTAGGCTCTCTTCAGAAGCATTCATCCATTATCTGGCCCATGTCCTGGGCATGTTGCTGAGTCCAGTACAACTAAAATGTGGACATTTTTAAAAATTCTTCCTGAGTTACATTTTTGAAGTAATCAGGATAGTTAGGTGTGGACAAAATATGAAGACACTAATAGAATAGAATATTGTAGAATATTGTAATGATTTTGTAAAGGCTGCCTGTAAGTAAAAGTACTGCCAGAGCTGCATTAGTCACATCTCTGAAAAAGAAAATCAAAATTATATTAATTTTAGGGGGGTAGCAGGAAAAATTGGTATTACACATTGTTCAGCCTCATAAAAGCTATTCTGCAGGCTGGGGGTCATCCCCTGCTTTTCACTCTCTCCTTAAATATTCTGAGTGTTTTCTCTTTCTTTTGAAAATAACTTTCAATCTAAGTATGATTTTCCTTGGTTCTGCTCTTCAAGTCAAGTGAGACAGTTCTCCACAGCCATGCAGTAGCCAGGTAGCTGCTGGATTGCTCAGGCACACCTGGAGCCCAGAGTTACACAGCAGCAGCTGCAAACAACACCCATGCTCACATCCCTGGGCTGTGACCTTGTACCCAGCATTTCAAGCCGTGCATTGCTTCATGTTTTAATTGGCTGCTTGGATTTATTTATTTATTTATTTATTTATTTATTTATTTATTTATTTGTCTATTCATGTGGGGCTTTTTTGTTTGTTTTATTTCTTTACTGTGCAGTCTGGGTTTATGTTGTTGGTGTAATTTGCAGCAAGTGTATAAAGTTACTGGACTGTGCAAGTGTACAAAGTGTGCAAATGTAAAAAGTTACTGGGGGGGGGTTTCTGGACCTGTTTGGAGTGGGCTGGGGACTTCTCATTTGAAAAGTGTTATGTCAAAGAAAGCAGTAGCTCCATAACCATAGGCACTCTGAATAGGTTTTCCTTATGGAAAGAGAGATACAGAGCTTACTGTGATGTGCCTTGTTCTACAATGAGTCCTGTGTGTAAGAAGTTACTTCTCATTCTTAATTGATAAAGTAAATTGAAGTTGTTAGAGTTGTTGGCATCTTATGGTCATTTAAGAAAAGTGATCTACAATAGGTGAACATTTTTTAGATTTAACTCCATTAGTATTGATGGCAACAATTTATTCATCTATTATGCATTTGAAACAATCTGTGATGAACACTAGAAAGGCAATTTCATACAAAGCCCAAGCTATCAATTATAACCTAGGTATAGTCATTTGTTTATATAGAAAATGGCTGTTTAACCTTCTGTAGGAAAACAAACTAAATATAGAGTACATGTTTATTTTGAAACAATAGCACCTGCTAATCTAGGTTGTTATCATACATCTTGCAAGCAGTGAGCTAATAAAGATTAGCAGTTCTTGAGGTGTGTGTATTTCAGCCACCTCTTTATTTTGTTTATTTGTACTTTTTTTTGGTACTTAAATCAGTGTATTATGAATAGATAGCAGCAGCATCACATTATGGCTGAGAGGTTTTTGTTTTAAAAAATGTTTTGCAGGTTATTCAAAGAGGGCATTTTGTGTTTTTAGTTGCTTGACTGTCTCACTGAACAATAGCCTGATCTTTGCTTTGCAGAAACTATGAAGCACACAATAAAGCACAGAGCAAGAAATATGCCAAATGCAAGTACGAATTCGTGGCAAGAAACAACAGTGAGCTTTCTGTCATGAAAGAAGAGATTGTGGAGGTAATTTTGTTTGCAAAGACAGCACACAAATTTCTGGTGCTACTCAAAGCTGAGGGTACCTTTTCTATGGACAGTGTGGCTTTCCTTAATGTTTGCTTCAATGTGTTTGACCTGTCTGCCTCAGTATGGAAAGTTGTTAATTTGTTTTGCATCAATTTTGCTGACTTAGGAAGGGGTGCTGTAGAGATCCGTGCTGGAAATACATTTGTGTGTTCCTTCCACCTTCTCCAGTGTTGCTTTTAAATATTAAGTGGTGTTTAAATAACTATCTGTGTACACACAGAGCATAGTGAAGGACTGTACTTTCCAAGAGGATGTGGCACCAGAAAAGTGAGATACATTTGGCAGGGAAGGAGCAATAAAGAGAGAAAATGCTGAGTGTGAGAGCTTGGGGCAGGCAGGCAGACTTCTGACTGCTCCAGGCCGTCCTGCTCCCATTCCCTGTTTACTAAGAAGTGCTGTGTCTCCAAATTTGTGCTCCCCCAGAGCTGCCTTTACTTGGATTATTAGTAATTATTTATTCCTTTTGTCAACAGCATGTGGGTTGTGGAGATGGCAGCATCTCTGTGCAACTATTTGTGTTTTGTTCCACTGTCTGATCCAGCACATCCCTGAGTTTTACAGAACTCCATTCCACACTTATATATTCTTTCTTGAGAGCCCCATTTTGAAAAGTGCAGTAGAATCATGTAGAGTTAATGATGGTGGGAATCAGGGAAGGTACAGGGGTTTCTCAGGGACACATCTATGCAGGATCTGTTGGCAGACACAGAACCTGGCAAAGCCGTGGTTTTGTTTTGAAATGATTCACAGCCTAAGCACAGGCAGGAGGAAAGTCAGAAAAGACATGTAATTAATTCACCAAATTATTTCAGATCCTGGATGACAGAAAGCAGTGGTGGAAGGTTCAGAACAAAAGTGGCAGCACAGGCTTTGTGCCAAACAACATTTTGGACCCTCTGAGGAACACAGAAGGCGGCCAGGGGTGGCCGGAGCCTGCCTACACCCGCACCATCCAGGTACTGTCCATGCTGGGGCAAAACCTCCAATGGAAGTGTCACTGTGTGCACAAAACATCTGCATTTATTGGAGGGGCTGAAGGTGGTGTGGGGAGTCTTTGCTTCTTTTTTGCCAGGGTTGGGATTAAATGTGTGAGATGGAATTTCTTGTTTGGATTCAGATGTTTATTAGTTCTTATCTAGATCTAGTTCCTATCTATCTACAGCACTTTAACAAACTAAAAATGGAACCCCACCCCTCTCTCTCTACAAGGCCTTTTAGGGATAAACTGTCCAATTAAGAAATGCCACCTAAATTAATTTCACTTTTAACCCAATAACCAACCACGCCTTACTGCAATGTGGACTTTTTTATCCAATTACACAAAACCACCCAAATCCATGGAGAAGAAGGAAAATAGGAAGGTGAAGAACAAGGAGCAGCCTCCACCCTAGAACCTCCATCTTGCTTTATATATATTGCTGCGTTCTAAACCCTTAAACTCTGAGGTTTCCACCCTGTGATATCACACACTTCTATTCAAATTCCACACCCATAATTCCAGTGTTATCAATTTTGGAATCTTTCTCCACAGCCTCAGGTTAAATGCAGTGCTCTCCTGGGGGACACTGTCTGTCAGCACAGAAAGTTTAAAATTCTCAGCATCCAGGGTTCCAACAGTGATGTGTGTATTTCATAGAGATACTGCAAAAATGTTTTATCTCAGGGTTGTTTTTTTTTACCTGCTTATTTGCTTAGAGGTGGTAACTTCAGTCCTAGTGGATATGTATGCATTTATTTTAATTGCAAATACCCTTTGTGAATTGATAGCTGTTGATGCCAAAGAAGGAGTTTGAATTATTTAAGGTAGGGTCATCTTTGTTTTTCCTAGAAGAGTGAGCTCCAGCTTTTCTTTTTATTTTCTGTCTTTGTGTGTCTCTATCCCAGTTTTGAATTTATTTAATTATTGTAATTTTGGAGTCATAAAAAGGAGGTATATTTGCTTTTGAATTCACAAAACAGGTATTTTTCAATTACTATGTCTGTGCATCAATAGCACTCTATTATCCTGACCTCATTTTAATTTTCTTTCTTTCATGTAGTGGTGTGGAACTAATACTGTTGTTGTTGTTATTTCTTTTATATGTTGAACAGAATTAGAGAGAATTACTTAAAAAAATTCTTACATCAGCACAATTATCCACCCAAGTAAGGATATATAGGATAAAGTTGTAATATGTATTTTTAGGCAAAATTTTAAGGGGGTTAGAGGCTGCTAAAAGAAGTTGTTCTATTTTCCAAGACCTCTTTCTTTCCTCTTTTTCTTTTCTAATGATCTTGAAAGTTTAGGCAAACAAGTTTAAATTAAGCAGGAATTCCAGGCCTGCCTCTAAACCAGAATTTTAAACCAAACTTCTGTTGAAGCTTGAAGTTTAATAATTTAATCTAATCTTAATTGTTGTGTCTGCACCTTCCAGCTGATGACTGAAAACCAAGAAATGCCAAAATGTTTTGCAAAATACTGTAGTAGACCTACCTTGACCTTGGTGGGCTCAGACCATTTCTGAGCTTCCCAAATTGTTTGCCTGTAACATCTTTGCTCATTCTGCATTGGTTGTGGATTTGCCTGTCTGTGAAGTGAAGCATGCATCAGAGTGCTTTTCAAATCCTGATTTAAAGATCTGCCTTGGTTTTTTTTCTTCCTGTGCATGTTATTTTGTGTGTTTGGAATTTGCCACCAAGTCCTGAGCAGGCTGAGTAAATTTTTGAGTAGAGATTCTCACATTATTCTTCTGTAATGCACTGCAGGGTTTGAAGTTCTCTGTTTGAAATAATGACAAGACATGGCATAAAATAAAATAACCATTTCCATAAAGCATTCTCCATGGGCCTATGAAAATTAGGGTCAGGGAACACTGTTTAAGATAAGTTTTTTACTTTGCCCTCTGGCAGGTTATCCTACAGCTTGATCATATTCAAATGTGAGCTTGAAGTACTGTGAAATTATTTAAGAATGTCATGAATTGCACAGGATAAATGAAGTCTTTACCAAGACATGTCAGTAATGCTGTTTAAACTTGGTGGTGATTATTATAATTTTAGCACTCCTGAGCACTCTCATTTGTCTGTTTTCCTGTGCTGGACACATGGTTCACTTGGGAAGTGTTTGCATTTATTTTCACAACAGCACTATGAGGCATTGCTGCTGTTTTCAGAGAGAACTGATTTAATAATTAAATAAATCAATGCCTTGCCCATAGTCAGACAGGAGAACTTGTAGGAAGAGCAGGAAATCAAGGTGGTTCCTATCAGCACTTTTGCCAGACTCTGCACAGCAGCAGTACCTGGTGCTGTGCAGCTTTTGCTGCTCTCCCGGGTCATATTCAGCTTTTCAAAAGTCACTTGCACAGTGGCCTGGCTGCTGTGGCCAGCTGCAGATAAGTGTTATAAACAAAGGCAGTGTCTTCCTTTACAGACTAATAACCTTCAGTGCACTGCTCTCCAAAGGGTGTTCATAGATTGGTAGGAGGAATTAAGGATTCCATTTAAAAAGAGGATTTTTTCACTTGATTGTGCTACAGACACCCCTTCTCTGAGAGCTGGAAACCTCAATATCACAATTATTCTCAGAGCTGCAAAGGTTTTTTTAGCTCTCATTCTGTCCCCCTGCCTGGTGATATCTAAGGTCACACATTACTTTAAATCCTGATTTTTCAGTCAGTTGCTTTCAGGATCCAGGTCCCAAAAAGTCACTTGAGAGCACTGAGGTGATACTTGCAGGACATTGCCAGCAATACCCCAGTTATTTAATTATCTTTGTGAGTCAGAGGCTGTAACAGTGTTTGTCTTCTGGTCAGTTGAATTAGTTCCAGGAAAAAGTATTTTTGCTTGTTTGGTACTCTTGTACTTTTAGGACAGCATTTTGCTGAATTCTTCTATTTTATGTTATTGTTAATTATTGTTTTCTACAGTGTTGCTAATTTAATCTGTTAATTTTATTGCGAGCCAGCACTGGTATTTCACTATCCTATTATATATGAACATAAAGGCTTTCCCAAGCATTCAGATTTCTTATTTTGTAAAAGCATTGCTGGTGAACCTATGAAATAATTCATCACAGTATTTCCTGTTTTCTGTGCATTTTATTAACTTTGTTTTAACGCTCTTGAACATGAAGTTTGTAGAACATAATTAGGATAGAATTGTGTATCTTGGTGGGCGTGTTAATTAATCTCCTGACACCCTTTTGGAGGTGAGACAGTTATATTATCAGTGATGTGTACAAAATCCTTTAGGCAGAGAGTAAATGTTTAATAAGGTGCAGATTTTCTTTTTTCTTTTTCCTTCTTTTTTTTCTTTTTTTTTCCCTTTTTTTTTCTTTTGAAATGGGAACAAATGCTAGCTAATAACAATTTGAATAAGTAAATTCTGTCTATATTTCCTGTCAATTCACTAAAATCACAAATGTGGTATACCCTGCAAAGAACAGCTTAGGGATTTTAATGGCATTTTAGTGGGCAGCTGTTTGCACAATAGCTGAATCCACCACAGTAAACTATGGCAAAAGACCCTGCTTGAAATTTCCTCTCCCAGTCTTGGGTGGCTCACTGGCCCTTTGGCTGCAGATGGGTGTTTGGTTCCCTCTTGTCCCTTCAGTGCAGCCCCAGGACAGGATCCAAACCTCAGAGCTGTTGACAAAGCTGAGGCTGAATGCTCTGCAGCCCTCTTGGTGGGCTGGTGTCACTGTGCAAACGGGAATGTGGCACTGAAACCTTCAGAAAGAGAGTAAACTGAGAGCTCTGTGTCTGTGTTAACTTAGTGAGAACATTTCCCACTGGTTTTGTTGTTTCCATTGCCTCTTTGTCTGTTTTTCCCATAATTTGATAAGTATATTCCCTTTTTTTAATGCCAAAATATATTTGAAAATATATTGTTCCCACTCTTTTACACTGATCAAGAATTAGGGTTGGAACCATTAGCATTTTTACTCAAACTTATTATTTTGCTTCCCTTAAAAATAGATTGAATCACACTGAATCTTGGTTTTTTCACCAGAGGCAGCCTGCAGCGTGTTGAAAACAGCTTTGGGACTTAATGTTTTTTCTGTAAAAACAAAGATTTTTTTTCTGGCAAGAAGTAAGAAAACAAAATTTATTCCCAGTAAGCTTTCATGATATATCCAGATTTTTAATGAGTGTGTGTGTACCATCACCATTCCAAGCAATTTAAATTTGTTCCAATTTACGTGAATTGAGGTGATCAGAGGGGTGAAACACCTTCCTGTGAGGAAAGGCTGAGAGAGTTGGGATCATTCAGCTCAACTTTCCAAAGGCCTAGCAGTACCTAAAGGGGCCCAGCAAGAGAGCTGTAGAGGGGCTTTTACATGGAGTGACAAAACAGAGGATAGTGGCTTTAATTTTAAAAAGGACAGGTGGGGATTGAATATTGGGAAGAAGTTCTTTACTGTGAGGGTGCTGAGGCCCTGGCACAGGGTGCCCAGAGAAGCTGTGGATGCCCCATCCCTGGAATTATTTGATGGGTGTTGGAGCAATCTGGGATAGTGGAAGTTGTTCCTGTCCATGGCAGGGGGTTGGAATTAGATGGAGCCATCAGATCCCTCCCAACCCAAACCCTTCTGTGAGCAATACCTTCATCTCATTTGCTGAGCTAGACAACATTTCTTGAGCTAAAAATTGAAGCACTTTTTAAATACCTGCTGTGACTTAAATCTTATTTTTCTCCAGTTACAAGAATTCTTTACATTCACTTGACAATCTTTAATCCTTTGGCACTATTTTCCTTGGCTTTTTTTTCCTATTAAGCCTGTTTCTGTCTGGGTACGTGCTCTTAAAAGAGCTGATTGCGTATATGGCGTCACATGTGTATGTTTTGTAGCCAGCACTCTGTTCCCTATTCAAAATAGAATATTAGAACAACTATTATTTCCTAGTGATTAAGAAGAGGTAATTAATAAGACTAATGTTCCTTTGGTTTAAATTGCTAATATGTATGAAATTTCAGGAGTGTTGTGTGAGACAGTTACTTTTTACCTTTCTAACAATACTATTTGATGTGATTTGCTCCATTTTCCCCACAGCAATTACTGGGAGAGCTTTCAGAGGTAACTGAATTACTCTTCTGATATTGAATCTCAAAATTTCCCCTCTTGGACTATTTAGTCACCAAATTCCATAGTGCATGCTTCTTTTTATAGCACTGAATAGAAGTGATGGGATGAATGTGTGGATGTCCTCAAAAGATCTGGAGTTAAAAAAAGAAGCATTAAATGGGATTCAAATGCATAATTGGTTTTTGGGCACTGTTTAGCAAAATGCAAAGTGTATTTTAATGCGGTTGCATTTGTAAATTTAGAGTTTGAGTGACGCTTCCAGATTAATTTTTGTTTTCACTGCAGCAAGTTGTTTTGATGAGGCTGATGATTGCAGTACAACATGTTTTTGCAGCTCCTCCAGTAGCACTCATTGAAAGTTACATGGAGTTTTTAGCTCTCTCTTTTTCTGGGTTATGATTGTGGCAGTGTGCAGTGGATATCTTGGCTTGTAACAAATCCTCTCTATCATGAAAAAGGTTTACTTTTTCTTTGTGTTTTTTTAAGAAGGTCAAAACACACATGAAAATGTACATTTTGGAGATAACAGTCTAATAACTGGAATCTGTCAACAAGATAAAAGGATATGAATTATCATTGGAATCTTTTAGTAGCTGTGAAATGTATAAATTCTTTGATAAGGTTTTTGAATCTATCACAGTACATCTATATATAATAAATGATGGTGTATTTGCTATACTCCTAGTGGGGCACTCTCTCTCCACCAAAGGGCAAGTTTCATAAATTTTTCAATTTTATATTATGCATTTCACTTTCCTTGTCAATTGACAATTAAAGAAGCATTCATTTTCTTACCATTGAAGCAGTAAAATACAGAAAAGTCAGTCACGATTTTTTTTAAATCTCCCCACATTGCACAAAGCAGTTAAGATGGAGGCCTTTGAACAACTAAATGCTGAGAAAGAAACAAATGAACAAACAAAAGACTTTAACCAGAGATGTTTTGCAGGGATATATGTTTGATTTATTAGCTGACTATTATGGTTTAGGTGAAAAATCATCCAAGGGAAGTAAGACTCCTTTCTCAGGCTTAATTGATTGGCCAGATAAGCCAATGGGATAAATTTTCTGCTGGTGTAAATCAGTATTGCTGAAATGGTTTACACTCACTGATAAATCCTTGTCCATCAGCTGGACTTCACTGAGCTGGGGATTCCTGTACAAGGGCACTTGCTGACATTTAAGGAAAGTTTGATTGTTGTCAGGGCACTGATCTCTGCTGCTCAAATTCTAACTTATGGCTTCTACAAATATTTCCCTGCTTGATCTGCTGTAAAACCCTCTGCCTCCAAGGGAATAGGGAAAGGTATTTCAGGAAGGAGCAATGAATTTGGGGAATGCATTCATCTCTCTTCATACCAAAGTAAGCAGATTCTCATGACTACGAGATGAGGCATCTCTATTGAGCAAACAAACTTTAATATTGAACATTCAAGCTGTGTTAGTCCAAAATTGTAGAGAGGGAACATCGTTAAGCAGTGAGATACGGAGTTTGAACTGCCTGAGAGAAAGGGGTAGCATAGATGGCTTATGGATTTGTCTGTCTTTATGATTGCTCTGGGAAAAATACAGGTGTTCTTATGTAACTGGTCCCCTTCTAAAGGCAAAGAAGAAATAACTTCCCAAGTTATTCTTGAGACACCTGCTAGTTAGTTATTAGCAGTATGATAGCTAACATGTTGATAGAACATGCATGAAGTGGGGGAGAAAGAAATGACAGCCCTGTTCCAAGAATTGTGCAGTGTGGGGCTTACTTTTAAATCAGATTATTGCCTTGAGATGGCTTGTAGTGATCATGTCAATAGCTGAAAAGGCAGAAATTAATGGATAGGAGGAGGAGGAACCTCTTAAATGCTGTCTGTAGTTCAAAAAACAATGCATTATGCTACCCTCAGTGACATTTATAAAAATTAAAATATCAGTTGAGTTTAGGTGTCGCTGGACGTGTTCATTGTTTAGGTTTTTTTTTTAAATAGCATCTCTAAAATATGAATTTTTACACTGATGAAGTTCAATAAGTCAAAAGTTTTAAAAGCTTTTAAAAAGTACCAGTTAACAGAAGTTTGAGATTTAAAAACAATCTCATTGATAGAATTCATCTTCTTGAAAGAAGGAAACGTGTTTCAGAGGATTTCCTTGCTGTGAGTCTTCTGTCCAGCAGAGAAACTTGTTACTGTGTTATTTTATGAAAAATCCCTTCGCCAGGATTTCTTCTCCTGGGAAGATGAGAAGCCTCAGCTTCTCCATGTTTTGCTCCTCTGGAATGTGGTCTGGAGATTGTTTATCCAAACATGTGAATTGTTTTTGATTAATGGCCAATCACGGTCCAGCTGTGTCAGACTTTCTGAGTCAGTCACAGGTTTTCATTATTATTCTTTTCTAACCTTCTGATGTATCTTTTAGTAGTATAGTTTTAGTATATAGTATATAATTTAGTATATAATTTTCTTTTAATATAATATCATAATATAATAAATCAGCCTTCTGAGAACACAGAATCAAATTCTCATCTCTCACCTCATCCCAGGGACCTTCACAACACAACAGAAACCGATGCCAAACTTTGATGTCAGATCAACTTTTGGCAAAGTTTGGAATGATACGTGACAAGTGAGATGCCTCAGTGGAATAAAAGGCACCATTTGGTGGAAAATCTGGGTTTGCCTGACGTGTTGCCCAGATGTTGTTTCCTGACTGATCCCTTGTGCCTCCTGCAGAAGCAGAGGACGGACTATGTCGCGAAGCAGCCGGAGCCGGCCCCCGCCACGCCCTCACCGCCGCCCACGCCCGCTCCTGTCCCCGTGCCCGTGCCCGTGCCCCTGCCCCCCAGTGCCCCAGCTCCCATCCCAGTGCCCGTGCCCAAGGCACCGGCCGCCGTCAGCCGCCAGAGCAGCACCTCCAGTGACAGCGGCGGCAGCGTGGCCCGCGACACGCAACGGCAGAAGCAGATCCCCGTGGATCGTAAGTGTGCCCTAGGATGCATGATAAAATACTTTCTTCCCCTTCCTGTGTGCTTGGCTTAATTCTGAAGTTCCTGAAAGTTGTGTTTCAGATGAATCTTGGTGGAAAAATTTGGGTTTAACTTTATGTTTAAAATACAGGTGGATGTGTGTGTGTGAAATACTTATGGATGCGTGTTCTGACCCTCGTTATAATTACTGCAATGGTAATTATGCAGAAACACTTTATACCTGTCCCATCCTAAATCACAGAATTTACGGAACGACCAGGTTGGAAGAGACCTTTAAGATCATTGAGTACAACCCATGCCCTAACACAAGCTCGCCTAAACCCTGGCACCCAGTGCCACATCCAGGCTTTGTTAAACACATCCAAGGATGATGACTCCACCACCTCCCTGGGCAGAACCATTCCAGAACTTTATCACTCTTTCCATGAAAAACTTTTTTCTAACATCTAACCCAAATTTCCCATGCCTGGGATCTCTAGTCAGTGTTTTTAACACTGGAATGCCCATGCTGATATGCTGGCTAATGGAGACTTTCCACCTGAACTCACTGCCACATTACAACCTGCATTGCTTGTAAAACCAGTTACATGGTTTTCACACTTCATGATCATCCATATTTCTAGGTTGTTTGCACCATTCTGATGCATGTATTCAGGGCTTCAATAACACTTGCAGGTCTGGCTGATGCACAGGAACCACATTGTAATAGTTTTGTAGAGTTACTTTACAGCTGGGGCCCCTTAGCTTGGTCAAAGCAGCAGCAACTGGCAGGCCATGGAGCAGACTTTGGTGTCCTTGTCCCAGGAGGACACAGGAACATATCCCATACCTCCATAGCTGGAAAAACTTGGGAATGTGCATCCAACAGTGTGTGGCTGCCTTGAGAATTTCTGATTAAGGCCACCTTATATATATAAATATGCCAAATTGAGGCATGCTGAGGCTGCTAACTGGTATTGACTGAAAAGCAGGTAGGGTTAGAAAAGCTTCTTTAGTCAGTAATTTCTGTCCTAAATGCACTTTAGGCAGTGTGATTGCTTGGCTTAGAAATAACTGAAACATGTAGGCAAGCATTTGCTACAGCTTTTAAAGTAATAGCTGTAAAAATAATGAGCTTTTTGTAGTGCAAGAGTTGACAGCTTTTCATACTCACTGCCTTACCAGCAAATCCTGCTTCCACCTAAGGTTAGAACCTGGCCCTGAGCATAATCCTTTCTGGGGAAGGGCTTCTTTGCCCCCTGTCCCCAGTGGATGGGAATAATCCTGTGGTGGGGTCTGTGGTGACATTGCCTGGTGGAGGACAAGCTCCTGCCTAAACTCTGAGCTCAGGAAGTCTCTGGGAACTTTTCCTTATATTCACCTAATGGGCTGTCTGTCTGGAAATCATAACTGGAGAACAGCCTGGCTGGAGGAACAGGCTTCACTGCTGCTTCCCAAAGAAAAGAGTTATTTAAATAAAAGCAGATAAATAAACACTTACAAAAGATGTGGAAAGTGAGGGTGATTTCCCCCACACACATGCACAAAAATGAAATTTTTATTTCTGTGGAAGAACTTTGCCATAGCATGGCTGTATCCTTGAATCCATGGTGGCCTTCTCCATCCATTCTAGATGGAAAATGAGAAGACCATGATCCTGGCTTCAGGTACAGGGCATGTGTGAGGTGTAGGAGTTACTGTAGAGGCTGTGGGTCACACACAGGAGATCCTGCTCACCCAAGCCCAGTTAATGAGCTTCAGGCACCTCAAAACCCTCACAGAATAGGTTCCTCTGCAAAGGTGGTGGGAAACCTGCTGGCCAAGTACCCACCTGAGCCCTGCAGAGAACACAGCAGAACCTGCCCCACACCCTGCTTATTTCTGATAACCCATCTAACAACGGGAAGGATCTCTTACCTAACAGCTAAATATTTGTCTCTTGATACAATCTTGGTCTAGATTAAGCATAAATCTTTCAAAATCTGAGTAAATAGAAGGAAGATAGCAATGTTCTGTGTCTCTTCCTGCTTGGGGAAACAGCGGGTGCAGGATTTGATAACAGTGCCTAAAGGCTTTCCTTGTATAACCCCTGTCAGATTTGCACAAATCACTGAGCTCGTATCATTGGGCTTCTGACTCACACTCAGGGTGGGGGGAGATGAGAAAACCCTACACAACAGGGCCTGAATGCCTCAAATATCATAGTGGAGATGCTTTTTCCACTTTCAACCTGAGGCTATTTTTGCAAAAGAAAAAAGGAAATGGTTAAAACAACATTTTTTCTTCTTTTTGCTCTGGTGATTAAAGAAATAATCCTAGAGGCCTATGTAAAGCTTGTTTTTATTTGTTTAACTGGCTGGAGATATTGATCCCTGGAGAGGTTTTGAGAGAATTTAAAAGGAAAGTAGAGAAGGCAAAAATGTTTCTATCTTACAGGGGCTTTTTTCATATTGAAGTTGAGTTGTTTTCAGCTGTTCCTATCAGTGTAATGGGAGAAGAGGAATAGGTTTGGCCATCTGGGTGCACTGAGAGGGTGGTGTAGTTACTCTTTGTGTATCAAAGTGAGAAGGTTGAATAAAGATCACTAAAAATATCTTGGCAAGGAAATCCTGAGAATTTTTGAGATAATTGAAGTTGTTTGTCAGAGGATTTTTATAGTTGTTCCAATGTTATGGCACAGAGAGTTTAACTGTGTGAAATCAGTATCTTCTATGAACCCAAAAGGTTATTTATACTTTATTGAATTCTACCTATTTTTGTGAAGTTATCCACAGAAATTTTTATAGTAATTTTAAACAATTCTCACTGTCATTATAATTGATTTTGTTGAAATGACTGAAAAGCATTTAAGTTTGTTGCCTGCTAATGAACAGCAAACAGCAAATGGGTTCTGGGGGATAATGAATTCTTACAGTTTTGTTTAAAATGAGAAAATAAATAAACAAATCTTGCCCAATTTTTGAGTCTCTGGTGAGAGCAGCTACCCCTTTTTTTTTTTTTATTATTCCTTTTTTAATGCGAAGTGTGACAATGTTTTAGCTAAGCAGCCACTCCAGGCTTGGAGTGAATTCAAATTTCTCAAAACCCTGTCAAAAATGCAATTGCTACAATAGCTCATTAGACATAAGTTGATATATGTCAGCAGCTGTGAAATGTTTTTGCCTATGTTGATTTGCACTAAAAAGTTGAACTATCAACTAAAGAACTGTGTGTGGAAAGTGCTACCTTCCCACAGTGTGAGCAATCTTACAACCTTCCTCATTATTTTCTTGCTTACATTTTTAAACCCTCAATTCTGTTTGAAAAAAAAAGGCAGACTGTGACAATTGAATAACCCTCCATTCCCATTTTATTCTACAGCTTGGGTGCTGTCACACTGCTCTGCACCTCTCTGTGACATCCAGGCATCTCTCCTTTCTGGGGTCTTAGTTGAATTCTGTCTGGGGATTTTTGTTTGTTTATTTTTCCTTTGTTTTGCAAAGGGAGGATTGGGAATATTGAAATATTCAATGGGGGAATAATTCAATCAGATCTAATGAATGAATTAAAAAAAAAAAAAAGTTGGCGATTTAAAGTGACATAAAGTGACATAGAAGAAATGACTTGGCTTTGATAGAAGAGAATAATTTCTGTGAGATGTCTCTCTCTCTAGGCAGGAAATCCCAGATGGAGGAGGTGCAGGATGAACTCGTGCACAGGCTGACCATCGGCCGGAGCGCTGCCCAGAGGAAATTCCACGTGCCACGGCCAAACATCCCCGTGGTGAACATCACCTACGACTCCTCCCCCGAGGATGTCAAAGCCTGGCTGCAGTCCAAGGGATTCAACCCTGTGTAAGTCCCAGGGCAGAGGCAGCAAAACTCCTTTAAATAAAAAAGGACCTGTTTTCCTGTCAGGATGTGGTCCGAGACCACTTGTTAACATCAGGCAGCCTCCTGAAAATCAAGATGAGTTTTTGATCAAGAGATATCAGCTGCACTCTTGGAAAAATTAATTTGTTTTTACATATATATACATATACCTATATGCATATATATAAATATATATGCATCTATACATATATATGTACACATATATACATGTATATATACACGTATATATAGACACACATATATACATATATATACACATATGTATGCATCTATATATCCATATATAAGCATATATATTCATCTATAAACACATATTTTACATGCATATATATACATATACACATACATATATGTATATATAGACATATATATGTATTTATACATGTATATGTATATATACACATTTATGTACACATATACATATATGTATATATACACATGCATACACATCTATTTATACACATATATATGCACGTATATATACACATATATATGCATTTATATATCCATATATAAACATATATATTCATCTATAAACACATATGTTTTGCATGTCTATATGTATACACATACATATATGTATATATAGACATATATAGATATATATACATATTTATGTACACATATATATACACATCTGTTTATACACGTATATATGCATCTATATATACACATATATACATCTATAAACACATATATACTTATATAAACATATATATTAATCTATAAACATATATTTTACATTCACATGTATTTACATACATATATGTATATATACATATATATGTGTGTATATATTTATGTACACATATATACATATATATACACATATACACACATATATACATCTATCTATACGTATAAAACTTATATATTCATCTATAAACACATATATGCATCTACAGATATACACATATATATGTGTGTATAAGTGCACCTAATACATATATCAAAATATATGACAATGTGGTTATAGAGCTAGAGAACGTCTATGTATTTTATATGTATTGATTATTATTAAAATTATTATTATTAATATTAAATAGCAATGATAATGATGATGATAATAATAATAATAATAATAATAATAATAATAATAATAATAATAATAATAATAATAATAATAATAATAATAATAGTAATAGTAGTAGTAGTATAGTATATATATTTTAGCCTCTATAAAAAATCTACTTATACACCCAGTTGACTTCAGCAGTCCTGCTGCACCAAGTTTGCTCTGAATTTAGCAGTCCTAGCCAAGGTAATGTGGGATGGAGACAACCTTGGCCAGTGTGGTTTTGCTGATTTCCTGTTTGCTCCCTTGCTGTGTCCCAGGACTGTGAACAGCCTCGGTGTGCTGACAGGAGCTCAGCTTTTCTCCCTCAATAAAGAGGAACTGAGGACTGTTTGCCCAGAAGGGTCAAGAGTCTACAACCAAATTACGGTACAGAAATCTGCCTTGGAGGTATGGACAACTCTTCTCACTCACCTAGTTTGGGTAACGAATTTTAAACCTGTGGAATTAAATATCTCCTTCTCTGAGGCAGGTGGTTTTTCCTCAGTTCCCATCATATTGATAAACACTCTTTTCACCTGAGTTATTTGGTGTTAATTCATTGGGACAGTATTCATCAAAACACGAGGTGAGATCTTCCCCACTTCTAAAGGGGTCCAAAAGCATTAGAAATAGCACCACTTTTCTTTAATTAACGTTTTTTCTCTTAAACACCTTAAGCTTTTGTCCAAACCACTGCTAAGGACAATTCGTGCTGATTTTAAACCTGTAAAATTAGAGATGCACCTACTTTTTTTATTTTAAACTTGCTCTGGCAAGTGGAGAAATTATCTGATGTGAGATCAACCTAACAGAGAAGTTATATTCTCCACAACCTGTTTAGAAGAAAATCTTTAAAAAGTTTAAAATATTTCCTTTCCTTAAGCTGAGACTGTCTCACTTAAATGATTTTAAGCATCAACTACCAGGCATATTTTTAAAGACAGGCTTATGATAATGAATATTTTACACTTCACATGACCAGTGTGGATCAGAGAGCATCATTTTCTAACATTGTCAAAATTGCTTTTTTCCCTTCTTCAAGCCCTATTTTCCAGTTAAAGGAAGGGAGAAATATTTCACCTTTACTCTTAGGAATAGAAGTCGCTACAGTCTAGGGCAATCCATCATTTCCTAGTGAAGATATATTTGTATTCTTCAATTTTTTTGCATGTCAGCCATCTTATTTCAGTGTACTGAAATTGAAGTAGCTTTGTAGTGGAATTTGGTCTGAAAAGCAGAGATGGCCTGGATTAGAGGGGTTTTTTCCTCTCCATGCTGTTATTCTGCTTGCCCCGGTTAGGCCTCACTCTGCAGGAAACTCAGAAGTCCAAACTTGTCTAATAAATGCCCTACAAGAGTTAATTAGCAGCTGCTTAGAGTCTAACAAGGTAATTCTTTTTTTGTTGGGAGAAAAGTAATTGAAATATTTATTTCTTCCTTGGTTATTTGAGGTTGAGTTTCAGAATTTATGCAGTTCCTGATGGCTTTAGTTCCTGAAGTTTTGGAGGTCATGTCATGGCCAGATAGTACAGTAGCTCTTGGTTTATAATCCCCTAGTTTTATTCATGCACACTTTAGGAAGTTCTGTTCTAGTGAATAGATGTCCTGGCATTGCAAATAATTTCATTTATGTTGAAAAAGCAGCTGGTTCAGGAGACCTGGTTTTCACTCTTAAAAGGTGAAATAAAACCTTGTCCTCACAATACTTCACTGTTGCTAATATTATAATATGGTCCAATTTCTATGAGTGTGCTCTAAATTTGAAATCTGTATTTCTGGGCTGCAAATGCCTCATGGTGAATTCTGTGAGAGCCTGAGACTGAATCCTTACTTTGGTCTTGCCCATGCAATCCCATGTGCATGTGTGAGCTTTTAAACCCATCAAGGATTTATTTTTGGGGTTTTAATTTCTAAATATTATTGCCCCAATTTTTAAGTGTGGAATCCTAACAAACTCATTGTGCTTTAACTCTGCTTTTACTGAAGCCATATTTTATAAACCCCCTAAATATCCAACACTGCCAGGACCTCATGTGGGAATTAAAGATGCTCAGCAATGATGAAATATGCTTTTAATAGTCTGCAGATTATTTTTTTTCTGGTCTGTATTTAAGGATAGTGTAAATATTTGTGTATTGGAGCTGCAAGGTGAGTTTGCTCAAACAAACTGCTTGCTGTTTGCTCAAACAAAACTTAACAAAATGCTGGCAGAGGAATTTCAGCACCTCTCAAACGCTTTATTACAAGTAAACTCTTCTCTTTTGTTTATAGGCTAGCAGTGGTAGCTCAGAACTGCAAGAAATTATGAGAAGACGACAAGAAAAAATCAGTGCAGCTGCCACAGATTCAGGTGTGGAGTCCTTTGATGAAGGAAGCAGCCACTAAATGTGTTTCCTCTTTTCTTTAATTCCATTGTCCATAGCATTAAAACCATCCAGCTTTGCTTTAGGAAGCAGTGAAGGGGAATGTCTTATTGTATTGTAAACGTAGCCAACATAAAGAAAATTTACAGTAGTCTCCACAGAAGTACCTGCTGCTGGCTCCTCATCATGAGAAATGAACAGATGAGAAAAGCACTGGAGATTCCTGACAGGTGAAAATATTGGTACATGATTCATTTACACCCAGAGATGAGTCTTGGCTTTACGGAATTAACATGACAGATAAATTGGAGCACGTCTTTGTTGGTGATTCATCTGAGGGAAGCTGAGCCAGCAATAAAAAAGCTCTTGAACCCTTCAGTAATAATAAGATTCTGAATCCCATCTCTTGCTGTAGTGTGCAATTATGTCCTTTTTGGCTCAGTCTTTCTTGTCAGGCATTTGGCTGCAGGATGTTTACTTAAGTTGTCGACTCCAGCAAATGTGGAGGAAATGTTTAGGGAATGAACAGCAGCCCAACACAGACTGAATCTTTCCTGCATCACTCCCAAGATGTTTTATTACTAATGATGCTGTTTATAGCAAAATAATATTCTGTACATCGATTTTATCCATATTTCACCTGTGATGAACTATAATATTGCACAAGAAAGAGTAACTAGAAAATAGTAACACAACCCAGCTCAAAGAGGTGATGAGATCTGCTGTAGCCATGCAACAACTCACAGCATATTTTTCTTTAAAACATAATTGCATTTTTTTGTCTGTAACTTAACCCATCAAAAAAAAACAGTGTATAATCTAGACTTCTCTGTGTGTTGATTCCAGATATCAGTTTTTCCTCATGCAAAAAGCCTTTGTAATTGCCTTTATAAATGTAATCTTTTGGAAAAGTGGATTCTTGAAGGTAAAACGGGGGAAAAAAGAAAAGAGAAACATCCCTTACAGAAAAAGTTATTTTTGGAGATACAATGATTTTTTGTCACAAAATGTTCTGTTTCATATGGTCATGTGATTTTATATATAATATATGTATTATATATAATATATAATATCACTTAATTTAGACAAATTTAATCATCTAGTTTGATTAAGTTTCATAGTGCCTTTTTCACATGAATCAGCTTAAAGTCTGCAATAAACAGTATTTCTTGTCTGTTAAATTATTGTATCTTTGTGGCTACAAAGACAGTATTGAAATAAGAAAGTAATCTTGATTTTTGCCATTAGTTTGCTTTTCCTCTGCGTACAAGGGAAAAAAAATCTATTCATTTTTTTCACAAATGAAAAATTAAAATCTTAATAAAGGTGTTAGTGCCATTTATTGTAAATGTCCTTGCAAATACTACTTCTGTGTGGTTGGTTGTGTGTTCATGTATGTTTTTACATTTTATACATATTCTTTATTGCTGTCTGCATAAACATGGCCTTATTCAGAAATGGGTCAAGAAATGATAAATCCCATTACCTATAAGTGCAGCAGGAAGAACCTTTTTAAAAGGCGTTTGAAACTTATTTAAAACTTAAATTCCCTGCCTTTTCTCATGGGAAGGATTTCTGATTCTATAGAAAGCACTCTGGTGGTAATCTGCACCTCCACTGCCCTGATAATTACCAAAATATGAAGCCAATACTTATGCTCTCTGCTGGTTTTTATTTCAGCATTTAGAACATGGTTTGCTTTTGCCCAGAAAGAGGCACCAGCTCTGGGACATCCTAGAATTTGTGAAGTTTGCCACTGTGAGGTGTTGGAGGGAGAACTCATATTTCACCTATGAGAGAAAAGAGGTGGCTTCACAACAGTTTGGGGTTTTATTTTGGAGCTGGGTTTCTGTGGAGCTGATGTTTAAAAAGTGCCAGACAAGTCTGAATGTGGTCAGTGTGCTCAGAAGCATCTTGGGAGATTCTTGGGGAAAAAGAGGAAATCCCTTCCACACACTGAACAACCAGAATCATCTTGGGGTTGGTGGGTTGATCGGTTTGTGTCTTTTTTTCACAGTTTTTAAACTACTAATGAATTAACAACCAGGTACTCCTTGAGTTGCATTTACCCTTTAAACTTTGCTGAACTAACCACTGATTTCTGTGTTACAGTCTGGGAAATCTGAATGGTGTTGAGGGAAATATTCCCCTGTTTACTGGAATATCCTTGGTGTTTTAAAGCACTGCAGGGAGCTTCACCCTTATGCTGCTGTGCAGTTTTTGAATTTTCATTTTGTTGGCAGTCATAAGAAATCGGAAGGAGATCTCATTTGGGGTTCCTCAAATGAAATGTTTTCCTCAAAATATTCCATGGTTAAAACGAAACCAGTAGTAAAATGCAGTGTTCCATTCAAAATGTTTTCTCTAGGATTTGAGCAGTATTTTTTCAATACTAATATTTCAGAAGGATGTGATATGTCTTTGAGAAGGAAAGAAAGCAGTTTTTTAAATGCCAAAATCAGTGCCTTATTAGACATTTGAAAAGTGGGAGTAATTTACTATTTTTCTGCCATCAATCTGCCTCTTTAACTGGGTGGAGGGAGGGAGTTTTAGCAGCCTGTGTTCACTCAGCAGTTCTGCGCTTTCAAAGCACAAACATTTCAACATCAGCAAGGCACTTCTTCCCACTTCTGTAGGCTGCTTGTTCCCTTGGGACACCATGGGGAGAGCAAACCACTGTGAAGCCACAGAATAAATGCAGAAAGAACACTTCTAGCCAATATTTATGGGTGGAGCACTTTACTTACCATCGAGAAATTCAAATGTTAAACAGGGCTTTGCTCAGACAAACTGTGATCTGTGGAATTGTATACAATTTTCCATTGCTCCAAAGCACTGAACTGTATAAAAATTGGTGTTTATTGTTTGTTAAGTTTTTGTTTTCAGTGAGGTTGGGAAATAAGTGCATATATCCATGACTGGTGTGTGCAGAAATAAATGGTTTATGAAGCAGTAGAGATATCATATGCAAAATTATGATGACAGTCTAAAATGTGCAGAGCTCTCAGTGTGTTCATGAGTGTTTGTGAACTTCAGAATTGTGATAATTTAAGGGAACAAAGCAAAGAATCCATTAATATCTGTAAGAATGTAAATTCTTTCTAATTATGAAACATGTAAGTAATAGAATTTTTATTTTAATGTGGGAGTGAACGCATTTTGAGTTTTCAGGTCACAGACAGAAGCAAGTTATAGCTATAGTACCAGACCTTGTTCAAGCAGGTATGATCACTGATTTTCCTGCATTTGAAGCATAAAGGATAGGTGATTATGAATGGGAACTCAATTTTCTGGCCAAATTACCCCTTCATAGGACCCCAGTTTTTGTACTATATTGAGTCTGGTGTCTAAACCATCCCTGTTTAAGGTTCTGATACATCAAAAGTGTTTGAGGGAATGATTTTGAGATCCATCTCCCACCTCTACATAAAAGCACCAACATTATATATGAGAAGTGCAAACAAGAGGGAATCTGTATTGGCTCTGTGTTTAAATATTTCACAGACTAAAATTTCTACTGCAGCTATTTCAGCTTTTTGCTAATAAGTGCCTTTGGCTTGGCTCTATCTTTTTTTTTTAATTTCTGAGTTGCTTAGGTTGCAACTTTGGCCTCTAACTACTTCCTAAGTTTTCAGACCAAAATGAAAATCAGGATATGAGTCTGTGCTTCTACTCCTTGGTAATATTTGCAGATTAAAATAGGAGATGAGTGAAAATAGGGAGCCTTCCTAGAAGATTCCCAATCCCCACTGGTGCCTGTCACAGCAGCAGCAAAGCTCAACCCACTCTGCTCCCATCCATGCCAAGAGCACTAACATTATTCTCTCACAAGAAATGGCTGAAATAACAGATTTTGCCTGCCTCAATGAAATTACAATTTTGATACAAGCCCTTAAAAATTAGAAGTGAGAGGCAGGTGGTGTGACTGTGGTTAAAGGAGGGAGGGCAGGAGCATTTTAGGGATAAGATGTTGATTATTTGATAGGAGAAATTCATCCTGGTGTAGGGAAAAAAAAACCCCAAAACATTAAACTGAAATAAAGCACAAGTAAGTCTTCCTGGCCTGTTCTTCATCTTTTGGTGATGTTTGAAGAAAACACCTCTGAAGATCCAGGGCTCACTGCACAGGATGTGCTTGGAGAGGCCACACTTCTAACACATACTTCTTACCACTTCTAAGTACCTGATTTTACCTATTTTTTGCTTCCATGGCAGCACACACAGCATGAGACAAGGAGAAAAACCTGCCCTGGTTTCAGATAATGGTCACTCACAGCACAGAGCTGCTTTTGCAGACATCTAGAAGAGCAGCAGATCAATAAAGAGCATCAATAGTGTCAGCAGAGCCTATGGACATGAAGCCCATAATTCCAAATATCTATTACCAAACCCGAGGCTTCAGACAGCTTTACAGCTGTGATGACTGGAGGGTTTTACTTTAGCAGATGCTGGAAACAACATTAACATGAAGCATGAGTCCAAAACATTGTTCTTTTGGACTTACACGGAAGGTGTATGATGAGGCAAAGCCAAAATTGTGATGTGTCAATTCAGAATTAAAAGCTCTGCAGGAGTATTCTGAGCCACAGTGTCTTCCAGGCTCATTTATTGCTTTACTCATGTCCTGAATACTGGGAGAGGTGGTTTCCATTGCCATCCCACATGTCCACTGACACAGCTGTGTGGGGTAGGAAAAGGTATAATTCTGATGGAGTTTTCATTGTAATTGACTTTGTGATTAAATAGCTATTAAAGGAAAAACACACACCTACTGCTGTGCAAATGGAAAAATTTCTGACACACATTCAAAACTGTCTAGTAAACTCAGGCTGCTCAGTGTCCTTTGCTACAGTGTGATTTTGGCGTCTTTGCAGCAATTTTGGACCCTGCCACGTTCAGCCAAGCTCCTGTTACAGCCAGCTCACACTGTGGCATTGTGGGCACAGGGAATGGTTTGGCAGTAACCTGCTTACCCAGCTCTGTGATACAGAATGAGCATGGGCTCAATGGCCAGCAGGAGGGAGGAGACAGCAGATGAGAAAGAATTTGTGGGTTGGTTTTTTTTTTCCTCCAGCTAGTTGTCTAGAAGGATAAAACCACATTTTCTGAGTAAATATGTAATGAAAATCTGAAATGCATTTTTTAAAAAAAGCATGGAGGCAAGGTCTAAATGGTCAAGTGCTCATCTATAATTCGACTTTCTGTTCAGTTTAGGCTCTGCTTTTCCTACTGGAATGGCAGGCCCTCCAGCTGAAATTAGGGAGAAATGTGCACCATTGGAGCCTTTCTTGTTACCAGCTGGCTCCCTGAAACAAGGGGCTCTTCCCTTCTGCATCCACCTTGTGGTTGGAGAAACAGCATCCCTGCTCCAGGACTGGGAGCAGTGGAAGGTGCCTGGAAACAGAAGAGAAGGGAAATGCATATCACACCCATTTAGTAATCAGCTGTTATTCCCTGTTTGTTTAGTACCCCTCACAAGGACCTGTTTTATCTGGGAATTATGTTAAGTCTATGCAGTTTTGCATAATATGCAGTTTTAAGGAAATTTTCTGCTGTAACCTGTGCTATGAATAAGTAATTATCAAGTAAGTATGCACCTATTCACCTGCCAGAAGAAAGGAAGAAAAAAGAAAATCAGCTGAAGGAGATTATCAGGCTCCTGAGGGCAGCAGAGCTACTGCCCTACACCCTGGTGCCTGCCAGGTGATAGCAGAGCCAGAGTAAATGAAATATAAAGCATGTGCAGGTGTATTTTGCTGTTTTGCTGACAGTGACTTCTCCACAGGTAAGCAATCCAGTGTGTTTACTTCCAGTTCAAGTCTGCTTTGTTTACATTGAGTACCATTGCTGCTAACTTCCAATGAGGTGACACAAAGCAACAGGTTACAAAAAATGCCATCAAACATCCATTCTGACAGCATCCATGTCACAATACACAATGATGTACTGGCATTATACAAAGACCAGAAAAAAAAATAATATATATAAGCTAATTATTTTGACTAGAACTGAAATGGACAGCGAAAAAGAAAAGAGCCCCCCACCCTACCCCAAAGGCCCTGCAGGAATCCATACTGACACTTTGGCAGCCTTGTAGCAACAAATTGAAAACCAGCCCTTCACATGCCAAAGCCTTGTATTTGTAACATTGGAAATTCCTGGTTCAGGAAAAATAGTTATGTCCATTAAAGCACTTTTTGTGTTGGTTTTTTTTTTTTTTTTTCTTTCCACCCCTCCAACCTGAACCAGCTTAACGTTTTTACAGAGGGTTAATAATTACTAAAAATAATGCATGAGTGAGGGGTATAGGCACCATAGACTGCTCAGACAGTTAAATGCTATATATGCTAAGATATCCCAGCTGGAAACTCAGCTGCCCTGTGATTAGATCCATCTAAAAAAGAAGCCTGATCAGTGGCATTACTGCAAAAAAGTTGGCAAAAAGAGCAATCCCTCTGCTTAATGAGTGGCAGCCCAGTCAAGAACCAACCCCACCCTTCTCTCAGCTGCCTCTTTCAGCTTCACAGCTCGGATTTCTGTCAGTGTGTTCCTTGTGCTCCCCATGGCCCCACATCCATCGGTGCTGTAAGGGAACCGTCAAATCCATCAAATCCATGGACCCAGCAACCCCCCCGCCCTCCCAGCCCCCTTCCACAATCTCCAGGTTTCTTCATGTATGTTCATGCCTCGCTATTCACTAATGAGGTATTATTAGATACTAACAATGCCTGCTCTCCTAGGGACAGACCAGTGACACATGAAGAAAGCTCTCCAGTCAACCATTAAAAAAATATTGCACTTACTTTAACCTTAAGCCCAACCTGCACAGGAAAAAACAAAATCATGAAAGAAATTAACCAAAACCCCAACACTCTGGAGCAATCTGTCTTATGCACGTATAGTGTCTTTTCCTTCATGTTGTTTTAGCTGAATTTGGTCCAGTATTTAAAAAAAATGTCCAGAAATTAAACAGTTCAAAAGACACCGCAGGCTCGTTAAGGCTTTGTCTCCCCAGTGCTTCAGAAAGGTAAAAGTTTCTTTCCCTCATTGTCCATGCACTGCAGAGCAGTGGTCTCTCGTGGCACAGCACCTGCCCCTTCAAACCATCGACAGAAAATAAATCAGAAGCAAGGGAAGATGGGTGTGCTTCATGGTCTCACCTGCAACCAAACAAACAGAATGGTTTAGAGAGAAGAAAAGGAGATAATTGCACTTTTTAGCATTTGTTTTACTGACCCTCCACTCAGTCTGGGACTGCAGGTCACCAGTACAGGGTAATGGGACTCAGATTAGACAGCAACCCTAAAACCAGGGGACAGTGAGGAAAACTGGGGCTCCTTTTGGCAGGGGATGATGCACACAGGGATGAATAAATGCACATGACACACAGCAGACACGGCTGGAGGTGCTGCCCTCAGCACAGCTCTCCACCAGCTGCTAGAAAAGCAGTTTGTGTCAGTCTGCAGCTTCCTTCTGGGAACCCAGGAAATTCCTCTGGCTGCCCTGGAGGGCTCGAGCCCCTGCCCAGGGGGCTCAGAGACCTTGGCACAGAGCCCAAGACCCCTGTGCCTTTGATTCAGTCCTTGGAAAAAACAATTACCAACCTCATACGAAGAATTACAAGCCACAAAAGTATAAGTAGAATGATAGTGAATCTATCACAGGGTGAAAAATAGATTTTTATAGGGGTTTTAAAATAGGGGTTCAGGGGACAAGATGGAGGAATCTGGGTGTGTTCAGCATTTCTCCTTCTTGACCTCCATCTTCTGCTGTGATGGTGGCAATTTTGGGTAGGTTTAGAGTAGAAACTCACTGTCTAACATAGGTGATAGGTATTGGAAAGTAATTGTAAATACTGTACACAGAGTTTTTAGTATAAAAAGATAACACTGCCCCAGGGGCAGGCACAGTGCCTCTGTCTGACCTGCTGGATGGACCTCGGCAGGCCAGGAGAAAGAATTTCATAGATAAGACACAATAAAAAACCTTGATACAGAGAAATTAAGAGCTCTGATTCCTTCTTCAATTACTGGGCTGGGAAAAGAGACTTTGTGACACATCTCAGAGTCACCCTGAGCAGCAGAGATCCCGAGACTTCCTGCTCCACCCAAAAAAGGAGTGTTAAGGTTATGGCTGGGTTATTGCTGCCACCTAATGAACCAAAGCTTGGTAGCTTAAAGAGCAGTGACACATGTCCCCACAGCTTGTCCCCAGCAGCAAATATCATGGTCACAGCCTCTTGTTTTGCTCAGGCATGGGATCACTGGGAAAGTGACACCAACCCTTCACTAAAGCTGCTGGTGGTACCACTTGGAGAGCCTGCTGCTTCTGTGGTTTTAGATTTAGGAAAACATTTCCCACTGTTTCATGCCAGAGCTTTCTGGGTACCAACTCACCCTCCAGCAGGGCATCCCCAAGCCCCTGCTGGCCTTGGTAACCAGGCAAAATCCTTGTTTGAAAACAACTGGAGGTATTCAGTTCTCCCTGCCTTTAATCTTTGCATGTCAGGACAAGTGGCACGGAATGCTGAGATGGCTCATCAGGAGTTTGGATTCTCTTTTTCTTTACACATGAGTGCGCCCATATATTCTTACAGTGCCATGGGAAGGTTATTTACTGTGACAGGCTGGATTATTTACTGGTTATTTACTGCGAGAGATGGATTTTCCCCTCACTCTCCATGTGAACGGGGAAGAGGAATAAGAAAGGCCAGGCTTGCCTGACTTACCACCTGTGACTCTGAACTAGGACTTGCTGACGTTCTCATATATGACATCACTGATGCAGAACTGCTGCTTCTTCTTTTGCCACATCAGCTGCACACACTGGTGGATAAAAATGTACTGCTCCTAGAAGAAAAGATCAAATAAAAGGGCATTTTTTGTACCCCAGAAGCATGACACAACCAGTTTGATGGGTCACAGTAACAGCCTGCACAGCTCCATGTCTCCCAGCTCAGCCCTTCACAATGCACAATCAGCTCTCAAAATAATAGTCCAAAATTGCTACAGATAGAAGAAAAATCCATGAAATCCACCTGACACCATAATCACTTATTAATAACCTGAATGATGACAGAAGAGTTGAATCTGAGTTAAAGTTGGTCTGTTTTACATTGCCTAAAAATAAATCAATTCCAAGAAAGGTACCTGGATACTTTATATGCAACAAATTGCACCCATGCCACATATGCACCTGAAATATTTTAATGATGTTCAGGTTCCTCAGTGTTTGACTTCTTTATCAATAAGAAGAAAAGCCCCATTTTGTTCACAGAGCAGTTAATTTGGAGAGCCTGGTTTCAGTTCAGGATATTCCCCATTCTAAACCCTTTTTTGGGCCCATGCCATTTGTTTTTTTAAACTGCTCATTGAGACACTGCCAAGTTTCCAGCATAGCAGACAATGTGAACTCAGGTGAGCTGTCAGTGGTTTCATATTTTGTAAGGAAAAACTGTTTGGTGGCCTCTGTGGCTGAGTGTCAGTGTCACTTGGTGACCTGTGAGGCCAGGTTTGGGCACAGCCTGCAGCAGCAGGAGCTCAGTTACTGCCCCTAACATCAGCCCCAGGCATGCAATGAGATCCTACATGAAAAAAAAAGAAATATTTAAAGGAAAAAAAAACCCTACAAAAACCCACATCACCTCTGGAGTGCTAACCATTGCAGCTGAAATCAATCAACCATCAGCATTTTTTTCCTCTGGTGGAAAGGATCTGCTTTTGGATTAATACATTGAATTGTGATGAAAAGTGGCAGTTCGATAGGAATGATCCAGAATGCACTGAAAATTACTTTTTTTTTCATTCCCAGATCCTAGTTGTCACTGCAGGTTTTCTTCCTCCTATCCTCTCCCTGCCACAAGTTTTTTCTTTGCTCCCAATTCAACAAACTTAGACAATACACAACCTAGCCTGAAAACAGTGATGGTGGCACTTCCAGCTGCATGGAGCCTGCTCATTTATACTGTGTGTCTAACCAAGGAAGAGTACAACAGGCATGAAATATTAAATATTTCCCTCATTACCAGGGGAACTGGGAAGGTTTAGATGCATAAAATCTTCTGCTTTGAAGAATGAGTTTGTGATTTTTTTTTCCCAGTAAATATCATCTATATATTTTTGTCTCAGAAAAAGAACTACCCAGTAGATATTTGGGTAGGGAGAGGGGCAAGGAGGGTGTCTGGCAGACTCACAATCCTTTTGTCTGTTTTGCTTGTTTGAAATTCCATTGTGTGATGAGCTGGATGATATCAACATGATACTTGAACAAGGCTGCCTGATACTGATATCATTTCATGAGCCATTAATCCCCTCAGCAAGCCCAGCTCTTTACAGCGTGGCTTAAAAATTTCATGTTAATCTCTTCTAATGCCTTGTTTGCATATTTCACAGAAGGTGAGAATAACTCATTTCCTCTGGCAGACAGTGAGTGCAGATAAATCATCAAACCCACCTATGCAGCAGATTAATAATGTGACAACACCACAATGAAGATGAAAACTTGATAATATTGATTGATAGTGATTTTATCAAATGTTCAAGGTGTTGAATTTGCTGGCAACACTGATGAGGGGAGAGAATGAGTGAATCTGACTGCATGTTCTCAGAAGGCTAATTTAGTATATATAATAATAGATAATAAATAAGAAATTAATATTAATAAATTAATAGCAATAATAAGAAATTATTAATTATTAATATATTAATATATTAATAATGATAATAACTTAATGTTAATTATATACAATTATTATATATGATCAATATTAAACTATACTAAAGAATAGAGAAAGGATAGTTATAGAAGGCTTAACAAGAATGATAATGAAAACTCATGACTCCTTCCAGAGTCTGACACAGCCTGTGATTGGTCATTAAGTTAAAACAATTCACATGAAACCAATGAAACAATGACCAGTTGGTAAACAATGTCCAAACCACATTCCAAAGCAGCAAAACACAGGAGAAGCGAATTATTGTTTTCATTTTTCTCTGAGGCTTCTCGGCTTCCCAGGAGAAGAATCCTGGGCAAAGAGGATTTTTCAGAAAATATGATGGTGACATTCAGGATGAACAACAGTCATGAACATGCTGCGGAGGGGTATGAAATGGGCACAACAATACTGTCACAGTGCTGAAGTGAACAGCCCTTACCTCTGTCTGCACCATGGACATTCTGTAGGACCTCATGTCCGACACCAGCCCCAAAATATCCACGAACTCGTGGTCACGGATGTGCTGCAGGAGCCGGTCCAGGGCGATGAACGTTCCCGTCCGCCCCACGCCAGCGCTGCAACACACAGACATGCAGCTCACTCACACTGCAAAACTGCAAAACCAGGGGCACTGCAAAGGGCAGGAGTGCTGCAGCTGGAGCTATCAGATATGACTGATCTGAGGCCAGGCAGGCTGGTTGAGCTGATTTAGTGGCACACAGCCCTTTGGTTGGGCAGAGTGGAGGCACTCACACACAGAATGTGCACACACAGCCTCACCCACCCTTAGCTCCCTGCTCTTCCTGCTGTCACTGCTCCCCTCACAGGCTTCATGAGACCCCTGCCACTCCAGGGGCTGGAGCCAGAGCTACAGAGACCTGCTCAGGAGCAATGGATGCCCAGAGAAAGTGGGGGTCACCCTGCAGGACTCAGCTCCACAGCTCTCCACACTGCAAAGCTCTTGGCTTGCAAAGACACTGAACTATTGCAGCTCATCCTCAAAGGACAGCCCCCCAGTGATGCCTTGGGAAGGCTGACCTAGAACAGAGGCTGGATGGAGTTAAAGAATAAAGCAGGGATTTATTCAAAGGATCTCCTCCATGGATCCACCTTGGGCAGCACCAGAGCCCAGCCAGGGCTGCACCCAAGATGAACCAAAATGGTCACAAAATGAACCCAAGATGAACCAAAATGGTCCCACTCATGAGGTCTGTCCCTGGGATCAGTTCTGCTCCATTTGCACCTTGCAGTTCATTGTCCCATTCCAGCTTTAGCCCAGGCAGTCCCACCCTGCTTGTTTTTCTCTCTCCAGCCCACGGTGTTTGTGCTCCTGGGCTGAGATTTGGGTCATTTGTCCTTGGTGCCCAGCTGGAGCAGGAATTGTTTTGTCTCCCTGCTCTGTGCACAGAGCTCACCATCCCCTAACACGAAGCTCAGACTCACATGCTAAAGCAGCACAGAATGTGAAAAATAGAAAAGCTAAACCTGAGGCATCACCAGAAGAGTCTGCACTCCAGGACTTCTGCCTTAGGAGCATGAGACAGAAATAGCTACCACTCAGCTGAAAATCTACATTTTCCCCAAAGGAAAGCTTAGCAACTAGAAAAAACACACACTGCCTTCATTTAGGGATTCTTATGTGTGTACAATTCTTAGCACTGTAATTTCGCATGTGGTGTTTAAGTCAGATTTCACAGAGGTTTAACAGAGTTTCACACAGCAACCCAACACCTCACCTACTACTAAGGGTGTGTATCTTGGCAAAAGCTCTTTCTTCTGTTTTGTCATTCTTTTCTGAAAAGCCTTGAAAGTGTTTGCAATAATGTTTAACAGCTCATCTCAACACAGTTCAACACAACTGTCACAAAACAGGTCTCTAGTTTGGCTTTTGTTAATTTCTCAAATAAGATGAATACAACAGAATTTCTGACATGTTAATTGGACAGATCAACTGATAAATTCATTCTGTGCCTTCTTGAAAGTCTGAGAACAATTGCTGCAGGAGTTGATCGATACACTAATTCTCTGCCCTTCCAACTAATTTTGTAGCATTTTTATTTTTAATTTATGTGGTCTAAGATGCACAGTATAGTCTAAAAGTACTACCTGAAAATATCCTTCTTTGCTGCTAGAAGAATCCTCACTGAAAGAAAGAAATACTACAGCTGTTGCCCAGCTCTCTGATACTTGCTTCTGTTCCTCCCCAGAACAATTAAGCAGTAAATACAGGGTCTGATTTCATAATATGATATATAAATCTCTCCCCTGGTTTATTGAGCACTTGTTTTGGCACTAAGACTCACAGAACAATATCCTCTATGAATTTCTCCATGAGGTCACAGGACAGAGCTGCATAACAGCAGAGAGAACCACCCTCAGCCAACAGGTGAGCAGAACCCCAAAACCTCTATTTCTCGCAGTTTCATTTAATGTCACACCTTGTTCTTGTGCTATTCCTTGAAGCATTTACCTGCAGTGTATGACCATGGGGCCTTTAGTCTTGGCTGATTTCTGCCTGACCATCTGCACAAACTGCAGGATGCTCTCGGCAGCGTTGGTGGTGGGCACGCCGTGGTCTGGCCAGGCCGTGAAGTTAAAATGCATCACGTCCTGCACCTCATCAGCCTGGTGGGACAAGCACAACAGCAGCATGTCATCACACTCAGTCACACTGAGGGGCTTTCTTGACATTTTTTGGTTTTCTTTTTTTGCCTACATACAGCCTGAAAGACTGAAGCCAGCCAAAAAATTGGCAAAGAACAAACTAGTTAATTACAAAGTGGGGGGGGATACCAAGCCATCATTATCAAAACAACTTCCTGTTTCTGGGTTTGGGATTTGCTTCTTGCTTTGGTCCCTGTGGTAGTTCCATCTTTTTTCTGCTTTTAAACCAAGAACTGTTGCATTTTTCAACTCTGAGCTTTTTTTCCCGCTTTTTATTCCATTCCCTCTCCTTTTCTCATTTTGCCACAGATAAAGAACAACACTGTTGGCAAGCAGTCAAACCTGGACTCTCAAGAGATTTTCAAGTTTAAAGAAAAAAAATCAAAAACAAAAAAAGTCAAAAACCAAAAAGCCAACCCCCTTCCCCAAGTAAATCCCAACCCCCCCCAAAAAACAACAACAAAAAAACAACCAACCAAAAAAAAAACAAACAAACAAACAACAAAACAAAGGGAAGAAGAAAAGATTACCAGAGGAAACATTTAGGAAAAAAGCTCATTATCAAAAACTCCACATTTACAGTGCTAAAAATTCTAGTGGCTTTAGATGAAGTAATCCTCAACACAACACATAAGGTCCTGGGTCAGTGGTGAGCTGCCAGTGCACAGCTTTTTCCACATCCCCTCCCTATCCCTAAACTTTGCTTCATGAGATGGTGCTGGCAATGAGCTGATGCAGGAAACAAAGGTGGAAGGAAAGTCTAAGGAGCTTTAATCTGGACACCACATACTCTCACTTTTGCTTAAATATTTTATAGGTAGGCATGATTATTGCAGAATTGCCCTTTTGAGAATTATTTTCAATTCTTCCATTGGTATTTTCAAGTTTTGAATAATTTATAGCAAGAAGGTGTGCTTGAGTTATAGAAAAGAAGGAATTCACACATTCGTTGTCAGTAATTATTGGTACCACAGAATCGTCCAGAGCTCTGGTGCTACTTTTGTTCCAGCTTTGCGTTTTGCTGAGAAATTCAGAGACAACGATTTTAGGGGAAAGTTTTGTGATTTCATCATTTGTCTGTGTGAAGTGAGGGTAAGGACATTGATCTCTCTTATGTGTTTCCTGCTGAATGCCAGAGATGGACAAAATTCAGAGAAAAGGCTGGACTGCAGTCACTCCTTTGGCAGAGGGTTTCACTCACGTAGCTGATTCGGAAGCTGCGGTACACCCAGTCCGTGTGCTCCTCCTCACTCAGCATCTCCACTGTGATATCCCCATAAGCAACAGGATCTTCTGTGAAAGGCCAGTAGTGGTCACACTTCACCTGAAACGTGGGGAAATCCAGTAGTTTTTGCATTTATATAAAGATACACATATGGAAAGAAGTACATGCAAAAGGAGGCAGAACCTCAGGTTTAGTAGTGCCTGTCACTGTTCACTTGCTGCTGAAATAAGAAGAAATTTATCCTGCAATGACTTCCAGTCTGACCATTCCCATTTAATTGTGGCCATCAGCTATTTAGCAGTTTTCAGAAGGGCAGCTTCAGTGCAGTGAAGAATAGACATAAAGTGCCTTTTATTATTCTTCCTGATATAAAGGTCTAAACGGAGCAAAATGCTGGGAAAGAGAATGTGCATATAAACCCCCCCAAATTATATTCCAAATATTTCTATTACAATATCAAGGGGAAATGTAAAGCTAGAACTTGTATTTTATAATTATTTAAACTTAAGAGTGCAGAATCACAGAAGACCTGAGGTTGGAAGGTTCCCCTGGAGGTCATCCTGTTCAAGCCTCTCCCCTCTCAAGCCGTGTTACCTAGAGCCAGCTCTAGACCATGTCCAGGTGACTTTGGAATATCTCCAAGGATGGAGACTCCACAAGCTCTGGGCAACCTATCCCAGAGCTCAGTCCCCCTCACAGTAAATAAGTGTTTCCTTTCTTCAGAAGGAATTTAGTGTGTTTTTTTAATTTGTGCACATCACCTCTTGACCTGTCACCGGGCAAGTCGTCACTAAAGGAGTCCCTCCTCTCCTTTCCCTCCCATCAGGTATTTGCACACAGTGACAACACCCCTGGAGCCTCCTCTTCCCCAGGATGAAGAGTCTCAGCTCTCTCAGCCTCTCCTCATGTAAGAGGAGAGGCTTCATAATAAGGTCAGGGGAGGTAAAAGGGCAGAAAAGGGTGAAGAAAGTCAACGACCTGAGGGGTCATCAAAGAAGTTCAAAGAGGGTAGAGGAAGGTTAAAGAAAGTCATGGAAAGTCAACAGCAGAGCAGGTCAGGGAAGGTCAAGGTTCAAGAGAAGGTCAAGGAAAATCAGGGAAGGTTGAAGAAGGTCAGGGAAAGTCAAAGGATGTTGAAGAACTTCAGGAAAAGTCGAAGGAGGTCAAAGAAAATCAAACAAGGTCAGAAAAGGTAAGAAGGGGACAAAGAAGGTCAGGGAAGGTCAGGAAAAGTCAATGAAGGTGCAGCAAGTCAGGGAAGGTCCAAGAAGGTCAATAAAGGACAAGGAAGCTCAAGAAAGGTCAAAGGAGGTCAGGGAATATCAGGGAATGTCAAAGAAGGTCTTGAAGTGGGAAGGTAGATGCCATTCCAGGGCTGGTTGTGATGCTGTCTCATGATCAAAAACAGTGCAAAGACATTGACTCAGCATAAAAAAGCTCTTTTTCAGAGTGGTTTCATTTACACCACACACAAGATTTTGTTACATACCCGTCTTTTCTCATTGCACTGAGTGAGCATAACGATAATTTGTGATTTTTGCTGGAGAACCATCTTCCAAAAATCATTCCTAGTTTCTGGCAGGGGTCCTTGGGTTGCAATGTACTCCTGGGGTGAATTATAACCCTAAAATACAAAGAGATGGGTCCTGCTTACCAACATGGCTACTGCTTCAGAACATGTTTTTTTCACATTTTTTTTTAGCTTGCCCAAGCCAAATTTGTACTTCTAAAAGTGATTTTTAATATAAAGAAATTAATTTTTTTTGGTATTTATTTTGTGATGACAACTTTTGCTAGATTTTGATGTTCCCAAAGTATAAACAAACTAAAATGCAGAAGTTAAGGCTGTTACCACATGAATCATTTGCCCAGAGAGAAAAAAGGCCACATTAAAAAAGCAAGTAATAAAAGCCCTAAGAGAAAGTTACAGCTCCTTCCAGATTATGTAATTTTAGGGTTTGTTTAGTTATAGGCACAAAACCAGTTACAGATGCCCAGTCTGCTCATCCCAAGCAGTGCCTGTGGTGATTTTCAGTCACTGGTGTCAATGGAACAGGATTATAGACATGTGTTTATGTCATGAGTTCTTAAATTAATAAAATATTAATTAGATTTCTGATTAAAATAATAGAGAAGATGATGAGTCAATGCCCTTAACAGATGCTAAGATGCTTCATTTGCATGTATTCCCTTTCCCTTACCTATCAACATGATTTTAGTTGGAAAGATTCCTTTCTCCTCTCCAAAATCAAAAGACTGTTATTAGGACTATAATAAAAGACCACAGAATGACCCTTTTGGCATGTGCTATAACCATATTTGCTGAGATTGTATCATCAAAACTGCATTTGGAAAGTAATTTTATATTCCTAGCAAGAGCAAAAAATACATCCAACACACAGCATGATCCCATGCAAATTGGGCAATTTCTGGGCCACCACTGTATGTGGATCATAACATTATTTGTGATTTGGGAGCACTTTCATCAAATGGCTTCCTCCAGACATCTCTGCAAACGAGCTCAATCCCAGTTTTGTGCACTACACAGAATTTGCTGCCTGTTCTGTTCTTGCCTGACCCAAGTGACAAACCCCTGTTAGCACAGGGATAGATCACCCCTGGTTTCTGGGTTTGGAGGCAGTGGAACACTGATTATCAGGAATAGAACAGCATTACCATCACGTGTCTATCCCAGTTTCCATGGTCAGCACTGGGCTAGAAGCAGAACTAAAGAGATGCAAAGCAGAACTGAACACCTGAGAGGGGCTGCTGCTTGAGATCCTGTTATCCCCAATCCCCTGTGACAGAAGTTTGTGACGGTGTTCTCAGGGGTTCTTGGATGAGGGAAGAGATGAGGATCTGACTCCATGTTTCAGAAGGCTTGATCTATTATTTTATGATATATATTACTTTAAAGCTATACTAAAAGAAGAAAAGGATTTCATCAGAAGGCTAGCTAAGAATAGAATAGGAAAAAATGATAACAAAGGTTTGTGGCTTGGCTTTCTGTCTGAGCCAGCTGAATGTGATTGGCCATTAATTAGAAACATCCAACATGGGCCAATCACAGATGCACCTGTTGCATTCCACAGCAGCAGATAATCATTGTTTACATTTTGTTCCTGAGGCCTCTCAGCTTCTCAGGAGGAAAAATCCTAAGGAAAGGATTTTTCATAAAAGTTGTCTGCGACAGAAGTTTCCTGTGCTGTGCATCCTGGAAGGTTTTCCTTTCCTGTTTTTTGCAGTGTGAGTGCTCAGCTTCATGCCCTGGACACAGAGAAGCCAAGCTCAGACACTTGGCTCAACACTGCACACTTGGGCAGTGCCAGAGTGACAGAGAAGTGGCTCCAGTGACTCATCCAAGGGCTCCTCCTTTCTCCATAACGCTGGCTCAGCTCTCTCCAGCACAGCCAGGCTCAGCTCTGTCCACAGCCAGACTGCAAAAATGCTCATTTCTCTGTGAAAGATCTCTTCCTAAAGGGCTGCAGTGACCATGCAGAGCAGCCCAGGGAATTCTTGCTCTCCAGCCCTCACTGAGCCACAGCACAAAGGTACCAGAGGGACAAACCCTTGTGCCATTGCAGGGATGAGCCTGAGTGACTGCAGGGGAGAGTGGAGAGAGCTGATGAGCTTTCAGCCAACCCCCAGTGTCAAAATATTTGCCTACAGCTCTGTGTACACTGTGTAATTATCCTGGAACCGTGGGTGCTACCCCTGGTAAGTGTGTGCTCCCTGCCAGGTGGAGGGAGGAGCAGGGGAAGCACCAGGGAGGAGGCAGAAAGCAGAAGTTCTCTCCACACACCATCTGGGCTGTGTGCATTTTGTGCATTTGGAGTGTCTGCCTTAGCTCTTTTCTTCCACGTGCAGTAGAAATCTAGAAAAATTCCTCATTTGAACTTCTATGTTTCACCTCGCTATCTTAAAAGGCCACCGAATCATTTTAACATTTCCTGCTCATTTCCATACCAGTCCAATCAAAGTCTCACAAAGATTCACAGCTACTGCAACAAAATTTGCCAAAAACCTCCACCTTTTTTTTTTTTTTTTTTTTTTTTTTGCTGTTCCATGTAGGCAAAATATTTGGAAGCTGAAGGAGATGCTGAAAACATGACAGAGCTTCCAGGAAATGCTGTGTTATTTTCATTTTCAAGGGCCCAGCTCTGCCTGGTGTGCAGGACACTGAGCTCTGTACTCACAGGGATGTAATTGGCATTGATGTAGTCAGAGCCCTCCTCTTCATTCATTGAGACTAAGCGGACACGACTGAAATCATCTGTGAAAGGAAACAGAAATTGGGGAAAAAATCACCTCTCAAATATGGCTCTCATCTCCAACTAGGCAGAATTTAAATTAGCCCTATAGGAATGACCAAAAATAATCTGTTAAAAAATAGAAAATTCTTGTATTGACTAAGAGAGCTATGTTTGCTTCGGCAAACATGGACACACCATCATTAGTGTCCTGCAAACACCCCCTCCAAGTGCTGTCCTTTGGGCTCCCTTAGGCTTCATTAAAATCATAAGAGAAATACAGTAACACTACTCAGCGGCATAAAAAACCTTGTGTTTCTTACCTCCAAGCTCTTGCCATGATAAACATTTCCAGGAAGCTACATCTAACATAAAAACAACCCTTGCCTGGTTCTCTGCAAGAGCAGGATTGTAGAACAGGCTTTTACCAGCCTTACAAAAATCTCCTGATTCTCCAGTTTTCTTATTGGAGCTCTTCTTTCCCTCTCTGGGGACTTCAGCAGGATTTAGTGTGTTGCACTTACAGGGCAGGATATTTGTGTAGCGATTCTTGCAGCGATTCATGGGGAGATCAGCAGCAAAGTGGGGGATGTCCAGCCCAATCAGCTTTAGCTCCTGAGATGACAGAAAGGAAAATGCCAAGGTCAGCCTCAAAAACACTCAGGGATCACCACCCTTGTGATCACTTGTGGCAGGTAGCAGAGAGAAAATGCTCATAAATCACTTTATAAATTGACAGCAGGACGACAGATTGTCTTTTATTTGATGAGTTGGGCTCCAAGCAGCTGGAGAGCAGAGCTGGGGTTTCTCCTCCTGATGTTGCCAACACATTGATGCCATCCCAGAGCTGGGACTCAGCATTGGTCCTCCCTACCCACACTCACTGTCAAACCAAAAATCCTGTCAAACCAGGGGCTGGCTAAGTTATTTCTGTGGTGGCATCTGCCCCCCTTAAAGAGGATTCTTGAAATCTTCAAGGGGGTCTCAGTCCTGGGGAAATGCTTGGAAGATCTTTCTAGTCATCATCTTCAGTAGTTACATGTAATAGAGGGTGCAACAGGGGAATCTGCTGTCAGGAAGGGATCATGGAAACACCGAGTGCTCCCCATTTAAATCTTTGGGAAGATTTTCCATCTTAAATCTTTGGGAAGCAGCCCCAGGATAGGGATGGGATTTAGTTTTATACTACTAAACTGACTTTAAATTTTGACTAATTAAGACGGTGCACCTGAACTTCCTGAGAGAAATCTCCTTGCTCTTATAGATATTTCTGATGTTACTTCCTGATTTCAGTGCTTCCTCTCAAATTAAGGACATTAAATAAACAAAATAAAGCCATTAAAATCCCAAATTAAATTCAGGCTGCCAGCAAGCCCTAAACTTAAAGCAAGCGTGTTTTTTCTGACAGTTAACTCACACTGAATGTGAGAAGCCACTCCAATCAGCTCAATAAATGCAGGATTTAACAAAACCAAGCTCCACTTCTAAATTCTGCAGAATTAGGAGGAAGTGAAGCTGGCCCACCCAGCAACAGCTCAGATCAACCAACATAGTAGCACGCCATGCTAAACATCTTGAAAAAGCTGATCTGGGCAAGAATCCTCAGAGTTTTACCTCGAATTGCAGAGAAAATTTATAATCGGAGTCTTTGGCCATATCCTTGATGTATCCATCAAAATCGTCCAGCTGGACAGGGCTTTAAAAGAAAAATACAGAGAAATTAGGTTAAAAAAAATCGGATTTTTGTAGCACTTTTCATTCCTTTCCCCCAGAATACTTTCAAGTCATAAATATCCATTTGCAGCTTTTAATGCTAGAGAGAAATAAGGACAAACCTTGTGGTTCAGGGTCACCCAAAGGTGGGTGTGTTACATTTTGGATGCCACTGCCCTGACTGCTTTCTCTGCTGGCTTTGACAACTACACACATTTGTAATTATAGAGAGATAGTGGCTAAAAAAAGGTGGTCTGTAACTATACAAAACCATGGAGAGTTTCAGTAGGTAGGAATTAGCCTTGATTTAATGACTCCCCTCTTTCCACACGTTTTTTTTTGCCAGGTGAGATCTATCTGTTAGTGAGGCACAGCCCCTGAACACAACACAGAAATAATTAGGCTGATGCTGTGAGTAACGAAACACAGGTAAACAGCTCCCCTCTCCTAATTATCATACTCTAATTTACAAGCTACTGGAGCATGTACACAGTAATCTTCTCATTTACTTGGAGGCAATATGCCCATAGGAACCTGTCTTATCACCACTCAATTACTCCTGTTTACCCGCCAGCATTAATGATCTGATGTTCTAGCAACAACTGTAATGAGAGCCCCATGTCAACAGGGAAATGTCACTGCAAACAAATGCATCCCAGATTTTTCACCATTTGCAGTTTTTAACCAAGGATAAGCTCTGCTGAAATCACTAAGTGGGATAATTGATCTTTTCCCTGCTGACTGATTTTGTATGTTTTACTGCAATCTGTTGAGCAGAACAGTTTTTGTCCAATTTGCGTTTGTTTTCTGCTTTCAGGTATCTCTCTTGGGATATGTCTATCAAGAAGTTTTCTGTATTTGTAAATAAAATACCACTATGCCATGATGTCTATTTAGTCTAAGACTTATTCCTTTAAATATCAAAGAAGTTACATACTTGGTCAGCTTTCTCTTCTTTAATCCATTTTTACTCCTGAAAAAAAAAAAAAAAAGAAAAAAACAAGTTTTAAAATTCATACTTATGAATTAAAAGTTCATTAAACAGTTGTACAACCTTTATTCAAAGACAGCACTGATTTAAGAATGTGTATTTTTTCATCATACTTGGGAAGAGATTGTTAATAATAACTTATAATAATTTTAAGCTGATAGCAAGATTTCTATTGAGTCCAGTGGGATGCACATCCCATTCTGTGGCTCTGGGAATGGGATTTGCCATTGCAAAGGAAAATCTGTGCCCAGGAAAAGCCATGGGTCCCCCATAAATCCTGACCCATTGGCTCTGGGTGGGCTGGGGCTGAGTCCCCAGGGCCTGAGCCTGGAAAATTGGATGTCAACCCTGGAGAGCACCTGGGAATGAGAAGCATCTGCTGGGTAAAGGGACAAGAACGCCACTGGAAAATTCAGGAAAAGGTGAAGGAAAAAAGAAAGGGCCTGTCTCCTAACCTGCTTATGATGATAAATGAAGCCAATGGCAAATATCCTACTGACCTCAGCGGGACTCCAGCTTAAACCTTAGATAATTTAATTGACTTTAAACAGCTGGAGATAATTGTGCCAGTCATGTTAAACAATGATTTATGGCCGATGTAATTCACTAGCCACAGTTGTGAGTAGGTTTTTGAGTGTGTTAAGCAGTAAAACCCAAAGGACTGGATTTAAGAACTGCACTACACCAGCTACCACTGGGTGGATTTCTGGAGGGGGGATGTGTGTTCATTTTGTTGTTGCCAAAAAGAAGTTAAGCAACAAAAAAAATTAATAGACAAAACAAACACCTTGGAATTACTTGGCTAGAGGTCTAAAAAGACTGATCTGTGTTCAATCAGCCACAGAGCTCAAATAGATTCTTGCTTACTCAGAAGGAATTTTAATAGTGTCAGTTTTTAATTCCTGGGCATTAAACAATATCTGTTATTTTTACACATTATAATGATGCTATTTTAAATTTCATGGTGATATGAAAATTATGTCTGGATCACTTGGTTCACTGTTTCAATTAGTAAATTAAAGACAAGACTTTTAAATTCTAAATAATGGAATTATACAGAAAGAAATAATAAAAAGCAGAATATTTTTATTTTTCTACCTAGTTTAGAAGCTACTCTAAAAACAAATAAAGGACTACTTTCCAAAATTAAATTTTACAAAATATTCAGTTTCTGGAGCAGCCACAACCTGCAGTAATTTTGTTATTTTTGTCAAAGTACATTTCCATTTAGATGAGGATCTTTGCCTGCAAAATTAACAAGAGCTATGGCAATACCAGCTTTATATTAATGTGGAGATTAAATATTATAAACCTCTTCAGCCTATCATATTATCTGTACATTCATATGTACTGAACACCTAAACTAGTGGTATTTATTTTCCATCTTTGAAGATTTTTTTTTTCCAGTGAAATCTTAACGTTAATTCCACTAAATTATTCAACACACCTCTATCCCCTGTGACTATGGTAAACCTTTTAATGTCAGGCACATAAGAATTAATTTGAAAAGGAAAAAAAAATAGCTAAATGTCTTAGCTCTTAATAGCTCTTTATGATGGGAATGCCTCTAAGAACACTTCTCCAAGGAACACTTCAAGAAGCAATAAAACAAATGATTGACAAACATTTCTCAGCAAGAATTTTGTGTGCTTTGATGGTCTCAAGAGGCCTTTGTTTCTTGGCATTGCAATTGTTTCCTGAACGTTCATAAATGTTTTAAACCAGCTTATGTGCAAAACAAAAACATTTGAAACATGAGCTGGTGTTTTCATCTGTTATTCCATTTATTCTACATATTAAAATACAAAGAGAGGGATTAATCTCATCTCATTCCACTTCAGCTCCTGTAAACTTAATCATGCAGACTGAAATAGGTAGATTGATGGAAGGGGAAACCTCTGAAGAAAGACAGGCATCTGGAGAGGTGAACGAATGAATAATAAAAGAAAAAAGGCAGAGGGAAAAAAGATGACAACATTTTTGCAGCAGTGCCATTCACAGTGGCCACTCTGGGCTTCTTGACCATCTGAGAGAGCTCAGTGTGACTTCCAAAATAACCACCTGATGCCTGAGGTTTTAGCTCTTATCTTTTTCAGATTCTGTGCTGCTTTAACTCACATTTCAAGGCCCACTGAAAATTTGGATGGGTTTTTCTACAGACTCACTGTAACGCAAGGAAAATCAGTCTCAAAAATCCCTGTGCTGAAGATGCTGATGGCTGCCTACCAGGGCTTTGGTGCCTCATGGTAAGACCAGGGAAAATTATAGGGAAATAAAATCTTAACCTCAGGACCACCTTTTTTGTAAAACCCTAAAACTTGGACCCAAGAGCATCAGGAATTTAAGTTTCTTAAGTTTATATTAATTAGGCAATTTTGGGTCATAGATTATTATAATTATTTGTTAAATGGCTTGTAAAACAATTCTGGTCCTAAGAGGAGTGGCTTTGTTCGGTTTTTGAAGAAAACAATCAGGTGTTTATTAAATCCTTATTAATTATTTACAGACAGTAATAAATATACCCATAGTATTAAATATACCCACATACACAATATATGCACACAGTGACCCTGTTTTTACTCTTTGGGACTCCTAGTTGTATCCATTCTCAGTGAACTGGTTTTACTTCAAAAGCAAAGCTTTTACTGACATCAGGAGGGCGTAAGAGCACCTTTGAAAAACAAAAGTATTTGACATCACACACCAAACAGGTGAGGCACAATCAAGCAGTTTTAGTAATAGAACAGCAGCAGCAGCAGAAGTCAGTGCCAGGCAATGAACATGTAAATGACCACGACAGAAGAAGTCAGGACTTGTCATGAAGCAGCAAAAATTGCAAAGACAGCAATGAGATGGATATGATGACCACTGTAAGATTAGCTTTTTAATACCAAAATGGGTTGGAGAATAAGCAGACAAACCAGATGAAGCAGGGTAGCAAATACTTTGATACCCACATCCTCGCCAGTCCATGTTCCAGTGCAAAATTTTATCTCTAAAAGCTTTGACCCATTTGAGAACAAAGGTACCACACATTTTTCATGTCATAGTAATTCACATTGCTTACACATTGCATATGGAAAAACAAGTAAATCACTTACCAAGGATTAACATAAAATGCCAAAAGATAATCAGTCCAAAGGCATGAGGGTAGCAGAGTTAGGAAAGCAAATACACTTCTACGCCTGTGAGCATTAATAAATAACATACATAAAGATGAAAAAGTGAGGAGAGTTAGTAAGACAAACAGAAATCAGGAGATCAGCAAATTCTATTTTAAAAATCAACTAAACTCATAAATCCTACTTCTTACTTACTTCCTAATAATATTATTAGCATCCCTAGAATTTTTCCTCCTCAACCTGAAGGACTTTCAGCTATCCAACACAAAATTCTATATGGTTAAAATAACTATGTTTTATCATATTGATTCAGGCCTGTTATTCCTAATTTTCAGAGAGTAAAGGGGGTAGGAAAACATCATTAACAGATTTCCAGCCATTGCATTGGTGGTGTTAAGCCTACTTTCAATGTTTTGAGATATTCAGTACTGATATGGTTTGTTTTTATCACATACATAATCTCCCATGTTTGTTCCTGCAAGTGATCCTGTGGATATCAGAAGATCTATATCAGAGAGAAATTCAGATGCTTCCAACATCTCTTAATACCCTCTATTGAGTCAGATTTCTCAAGGCATCCCTATAATACTTTGCAGAGTGCTTTAAATTCTTTCCTAGGTTTTCATCTAAACATTGCTTGAACAGTTCTTCTAATTCTGCTTTCTATGAATAACCATCTACAGCAGATTTTACTATGGCTAAAGGAAACGTGAGTACAAAATCATTCTAAATTCCTGTATTTGTAAGCTGGTTCTGTGTGCATTAATTCAGGAAACCCACTCAATCCTGTTCTATCTATTGGTGAAATAGGCTTCAGGTATTTTGCATATATGAAAAACTCATGGAACTTAAACAAACTTGGCTCCAGTAAAATGTTTGTTTGTTTTTTTTAGTCAAATACACCCTCAGGGTGTTTTTCCCCATCAGAAAATCTGCCGCCTTAAAAGTGATACCACCCTTCTGCAGCTGTTCTAAAGAGGAAACGCAAAGTTAAATTTTCTTGTTCAGTACTCTTTGCTCTTATGAAGTTGGTAGATACTGTGTTTCCCTGATAAATAAATCATGTCAAATTGAATCATCTCTAATCTCAATCTTCCAGCCAGTGAGGAAATCTTCTGCCCGTGCAGTGAAAACTCCAAGTTATGCTTTAATGAGTTTTGCTGCTGCGGAGGAAATGGGCAGTGCAGTTTCTGCAGGGCACCTGCCCCAGGATTTGCAGGATTTGTGAGGCTCAGCCAGAGGCAAGAGGGTCAATCATACACCACAATAATGCAGAATCAGACTATGGCATTCACATCCTCTGAACAGAGAGAGAGATAATTCTCTCTCACAGTTTTTTTTCCTGGAGAAGCACAGAGAGAAGAAGAAAAAACAGTCCTTATCTCTACTCGATGCTCCTGTTGTTTTTGCGCATGTGGAATGTGTTAGGAAGATTGGGTACCTGAAGGGATTTGGTAACTGGATTCTGGTGATGGTTGTTTATGTTAATTAATCAATCACTCAAAGTTGTGTCCTGACTGTCAGGAGACAGTCAAGAGTTTTCTTTAGTATGTAATTTAGTATAGTGTAATAATATAATGTAATATAATTTTAATAAAGCCTTTTTTCAGAATTCTGAGTCAATGGAGTCAGATGCCAACCATTCACTGTGTTGGGGTCACTGAATTCAATATCAGACCCTTAAGGCTCATTTGTTGTTTGAGTTTCCATGGGGCTGGACTGAGGATGAAATTTGGCACAGATCTCTGGTGCCACAGAGGTTTCCATTAGGCTCTGGAGAGAGAAGTGATGATGTTGCTGGAATACTTCTCCTTCCTTTGAGAAGCTCCACGTGAGGCTTTTACTTCCTCTTGCCTGCAGAGGCAGAAGGAATTATTCAAGCCTGGGCTTATTTCATTGCCAATACTCACAAGAATTTTCCACACTTTATCAAATCACTGGCTAACATGCTTGCAAACTGATTTATATTCACAGCCTAGGAGCTCTGACAGCTAAAGCAATTTATTTTATTCAACATATGAAAAATGTGTAATTGCCTAATAAATACAATACTGTTTTTTTCTGCAGTCATGTAGTCCTTCACATCCTGCTCAGGCTTACAGAACAACTTAATTAAAAGGAGGAAATGCAGAGATTGCTCAAACCCTGAAAAGTCAGCTGAGCTTCCCTTAGGAATCAGTGGATATGCCCATGGCTCCCTGACTGGATCCCTGGAATGAGCCAATCCTTCTCTCTGTTTTTAGGGCTGAATTTCCCACCTGGCTGCCTTGATGGATTGTGAATCTGCTCTTGACACTAGACAACAGAGGCACACAAAACAACTCTCAGAGAAATAAGGACCATAAGATAAGGACACACTGCCTTCAGGTACAAAAGTTTGTGGAGATATTAAGCAGGAATACTTTCCTCAGTTTATATTTTTTTAACTTAATTTATGTATGTATACATATATGCATATACACACTGACATACATATGTATGCTAAATCAAGCAAGAACCTTCACTTTCACATCCAAACCTATTAATTCCCTTCCCATTAAAAAAGAAAAAAGAGCCTTTTATGGTTTTAATAACATCTGTTGCTAGTTCAATAATTTCATTCAAGCTTGGCTATTTAATTAACATGAGTGTTTGATCTTCTGACTTTTTTTGCCATTAATACAGCCCTAGCAAGAGAAGCTGAGGGATGGTTTCATTTGTACTGCACACAGCTGGCTGCTATTAAAGCTAAACCAAGCAAGTGAAGCTTGTTTAATATCCAGCTAATTAGCAGCACAGTGAGATATTGACAAGATTTGCTGGGCTTGTTAGTTCAGTTTGCAGCTTATTAGCAAAAGGCTTGTGGTGGTGCAGTGTCAATCCAGTTAATCCCAGCCTGGCTGGCAGGCTGTGTCCTGTGAGGTCATGGAAAGAAATTCCCTGTGCACCAACTTTTCTTTCCAACTTCTCAGCTGTCAGCAGAGCTGACCATGGGTGTAAAGGCATTTTTTTAGGTTTTTTTCTCCTGGCCTACTGGAATGGGGCTGATGTCATCCTGTTAAGTGTCTGTGCTTGGACTTGCCTTGAAAGAGAAGAGGTTTTTGCGGAGATTGCTAACAACAGAACAGTAAACCTTGGGCACTGTCATTACCATTTATTTGATTATCAAAATAGGGATGATGATGAAAATAGGGGTGGCAGATTCACACTGCCATTCAGGTTTACTTCTATAAAAGCTAATCCTACAGATTTTCGTTGTTCAAATACTTCTCATCAGCTGATGGTGACAGAGATGATTTACAGTCCATATCAGTGCCTGGCATTCTTGCAGGTGATTTTCTAGACTAGCAAGATATATTTAGGGATATTTTTTTTTGTTATTTTATTCAACAGCACTGAACATAAAGTTACAGTATATATTTGAGTTGGCTTGTCCTTGTCTTGTAACATAAAGAAATATTTATTAAAGGCACTGTATGAAGACAGTTGGTAATTAGTTATCTACAAATAATTTTACTCCTGGATGCAAATACATGGAAGTGCTAATGAATTTATAGATAAAGTTTTTACAGTTGTGTTATTTTAGGAAATATGCCTGTAAGAGAAAGGGGAAAAAAATCCTCCCCAAACACATCCATGAAACTTGGCTGATATGCAAATGCATCATTGCCTACTAAAAACAGCAGGTGACAGAATGCATGTCTTCATTCATCATTCAAGAAATAAAATACATTCAAGGGATAAAATAGAAAATTAACAAGCCTAGTAGTTTTATCCTAAAGAGGGACAGCAAAGACATAAAAAATAAGCACTATAAGATTACAGATAACATTTGCCAAAAAGCAGAGATGGGGAAGAAAACATAAGCTTTTCTTCAAACACTCACCAGTTATAGGGGAGCTTTCCATCTCTCTCCAAAGATGCAAAATTCACAAAGGTCCCAGCCCCACACTCCCTGTTCCAGGAAAACCATTAAGTAAAAAGTTATTATTTTTGGATTCACAACACTTGCAAAGAGCTTGGTTTAACAAAAATTTAACCTTTGGAGTTGCAGGGAAATGCTAAACACTCATCTGTGACTTGGTCTCAGATAATGTGAAATGAACATAACTAGAATCCTTTAATGTGGTTGTCTAAAACCAATAAATGTTCAACACCACCTGAGATCAAATTGCCTAAAAATGCTTCAAAAGAATGAAATTCTCAAATAGACCTTATCTTCTGTCTAAATTTGTGCTTTCCATAGTAGGGCACTGGCCTCAGTGCACAGCTTAAATATTTACCCTTCTATACTAAATATTCATTGTTCCCACTCCAAGGACAAGTTCTTTAATTATATCCTTTTTACAGGATAATTATAGGTAATTTTGAATCATGAAAATAACTGTAAGGAAAAAAAATAAAATTCTGAATAACATTCTAGTAGTGTCCTTATCACAAGTCTATTATTTTCAGCTATGAATTATAAACTAACTTGACTATTTTCTTGATTTAAGCAAACAATTGCTTGCAGCTTCTTTCTGGATTTATTTTTAAAATTTTCTTCTGGGGTGTTTATGTTCTGTGGCTAGAAGCAGTGATGAAGAGAAAAAGCTTTGGGTTGGCTGCTCAGTAATTAAATAGAAAAGAATTAATTTAGCTGGGAATTTCAGAGCCAATTGCATGCAAAAGGAACAAACTATATAATGTTTTTTTAAAATGATAACTTGAGACATATGTGTGATGTGGTCATCTATTGCATGGAATATATAGACTAGACACAACACACAAAATCCAGCATCTTGTTAAGCCCAAGAGTTTTTACATAAGATTTTTTATGTGAAATAATTTCCTTTCTTGACACAGTACCATAAATTAATATAAAATATATAGATTATAAAAGGACAAAGACTCTGTGATACCTTCAAAACTAGTAGGTAAACCAATTATATATATATATATACACACAGAATATATAGGGTTTGGGGAAACTTCCACAGCTCACACAGGCCACAACAACCCACATTAAAGTGAACTGTTGCAGGTAAGATCTCCTAGAAAAGGAAATTGAATTTCAATATTCAGGTACAAATGACTGGTGCAGACTGGCAAATGGTGAGAGAGAGACCTTCTAGAAAATGTTATCTTTTGGTATGGGAAAAAATCTCCTGTTCCAAACCACATCAAAGACTTCCAAAGAACCTTGATGTCCTGCTCATGCCCATTTGCCTCACATCCTAATTATCATTAATGTCCCTGACACACCCTTTTGTAATATGGGATTGTATTTATGGATAAATCCTGCAAAGCTCAAAATAAGACAAAGCTTGAGGCTTCTCAGTCAGGTCAGGAGTGAAAATAGATACAAGGAGAGGATGTGGTCAAGAGCAGCAAAACAACTCTTGGAGACACCCCGCTAAAAATAACACAACAAGCACCTCAAGTAGCACCCACACAAAAGCATTCTCATCTGAAACTATTGTCACAATGTTTGTTAGTGTCTGAATGGGGGGTTTTGGTGTTTTTTTGGGGTTTTTGTTTTGTTGTTGGTTTTTTTGGTTGGGTTTTTTGTAGTTTTTTTTGTTTGTTTTGGTTTATTTTTGTTGTTGTTTGTTGTTTTTTGGTGGGTTTTTTGTTGTTGTTTTGGGGTTTTTGTGGTTTATTTTTTGGTTGGTTTGTTTTTTTGGTTTTTTTTTTGCAGTTTTTGTTTTGGTTGTGGGTTTTTTGTTTGTTTGTTTGTTTGTTTTTTGGTGGGTTTTTGTTTTGTTGTTTTTTTTTTTTTTTCCTTTTGGTAATTAGCAGAAATCTGGACTTACCTTGCCATTTGTAGGTGTTTTCTCCTGAGGACAACAAGAGTGACCAGCAGCAGCCCAATCAGGAGGATGCTGAGGATGGCCAGCACGGAGATTACCACGACATTGGGGTTCATCTCAGTAACTGTACATAGAGAAAATTGCTCTCAGTCACTCAGTTCAGAAGCATTGGCATTTTTCCTTGGTTTTGTTTTTCCCTGAGTTTTGATAATGTTATTTTTTTAAGCTTATCTCAAAGAGCTTGGAGTGTGTTAGAGAAAAATCTACCACAGGAGATAAGGGGAGAGTGTGAGTAGCTATTGCTCTTAGAAAATTTCTTTGGGGAAATGCCTTCACCCTGGCATTTTTGTTAGACTTTAACATATTCTGATTTATTATTTTTTTCTTCTTTAGCTGACATTTATAACACAAGGGAAAACGGTGAAGGTAACACAAAATACAGATATTCATCATCATCTATGTCTCCAAAGCACATTTCCACTCTGAAGTTATTCTTCAACAATAATCAATGCTTTTTCTGACCCAGAAGCAAAATAATAAACTGGGGATTTGCAACATCCTGGGTGGAAATTGCTTAATTACTCTGGAAAATGGCATGCCCAGGGATCCTCCCTCAGGACCCTTTTGGCTGTGACTGCTGAGGATCCTCCAGAGACCTTTCCTCTCTCTTACTTCTTTGCTGAATGCAGGAAGCCTTAAAAGCTTGTGAATGTGATTTTCCTCTTGTTTGGGCTTGGCTGAGAAAACATTTTTCTCTATAAATATCATAAAGCAGTCAATGTTATTATTGACTGAATCTGTTGTTTAGTATTGGCACCACAAACTCCATCCCTGATTTCTAAAACCCAGTCCAGAACTGAGCCCCTAGTTTATGTTTTCCAAGTTGGGCCTTTTCTAAGGGCTTCCCAAAGCTTCTCCCCCATCCCATCCACACCTGGCAGCCTTTTCATGACACACACAACCCCTGGGGCCAGCATTACAAAGAGCAGCTTTAGAAAGCAAGGGAGAATGTGGCATTCACATTCTCTGAACATCATTCCTTCACCCAGGGTTTGTCTCCTGGGAAGCTGAGAAGCCTCAGAGATAAATTAAAACAATAATTATCTCATTTGCTTCTCCTGTGTTTTGCTGCTTTGGAATGTGGTTTGCAGATTGCCTACCCACAGGTGATTGCATGATTGGATCTGGTGTGAATTGTTTTGACCCAGTGGCCAATCAGGGCCAAGCTGTATTGAGACTCTGGAAAGAGTCAGGAGTTTTCATTATTATCTTTTTAACCTTCTGTCTGTATTCTTTCTGTATTCTTTAGTATAGTTTAGTATGGCATTCTTTAATATAATATAGTATCATAAAAGAATAAATTAGCCTTCTGAGAACATGGAGTCAGATTCATGACTCCTTCCTTCATCGGGGGGGATGCAAATACAACAGGGGAACAGATGTAGCTGGATGAGGAAGCAGAAGAAAGCAGGGAAATGCTGCTTACCCATGGTGGAAACTGCAATGAAGGTGGGGATGCTGGGGCTGTTGTGGCTGAAGGTGGTCACGCTGCAGTTGTAGGAGGTGGCAGGGGTCAGGCTGGATATGGTCACAACGTGTGAGGAGACAGTGACAGGTTCCTGCAGACACAAGGAAAAACACACAGGGGTTTGTGTCTCTCATAAATACCAGAGCACAAATCAGTGTTCCATGTATCTAACAGATGAAGTCAGATCTGGTGGAAGAAATCAGCACTTTGAAACCAGGAAGGGCAACCAGGACTTGCCTTTGACAGCAGGCAGATTGTCTGGCCTAAAAGGGAGGAGGAACAGGGCTGAATGCAGCTGCAAAACACCCCAGAGCACACCAGGGACCCCAGAGCCCTTTGGGGAGGAAGGACGCGTGCCCAGAGTGGGTTAATCAGGAACATGAATGGTAGGGGAAGGCACTGAGACCTCCAGGCCATCCCAGAGGTGGACACAGCTCATAAGCTCTGGTTTCTAAGCCATGCAGGTGGGAGGAAAACCAAGTTATTCTTATTCAAAGAACAGCCAAGGCAGTCACAACATCTGCCATGAAGGAAATCACAATTCTGGTTTGAATGAATGAAATCTCTGCCTCTGAGCCAGCTCCTCTGGGTGTGGAGGCCTGTGAGCCCTTTTGAATGGCCAAGATGAAAAAGCTAGAGCAAAGTCTTTTGCAATAATTATAATCAAACACCCTACGCTTCCGTTTTTCTAGCTGGCAGTACACATTTATACAATGCGTTAATTACTGTGACCCTTGTGAACCCTTTTGCGGATTTTAAATGCTGACAGAGCAAGAGAAAACAAACACAGCAAGAAGATGCATTGAGTTAAAGAAAGGGTTCCTTAAGTCTCTGTTTCTGGACTGTCCAGCATAACCAGGGGTCGGTTACACTTGTGAAAACAGGGACACTGAGTCAGTGGTTTAGAAGGGAGAGAAGGAGAAGTTTTATGAATGAACCGCCTCCAGATGGGGAATGCAAGGTGCTGTAACAAGTCCCAAGCACTGGATATTTCCAAGAGCCTGTTGTAGCCATGGCTAATCCTAAACTCCTGTTGCAGAGCAATCCTGAGGTACACTGTGTAGATGAAATCACATGAGTGTAAAAGGAGGAGACTTTCATTGCTTGAGCTAAAAGGAGGAGCCACACTTTGGCAATCATACTTGGTTGCATGTTTCCATTTTCCCCTCTGGGAAATTTAAATTAGTCAACTCAAATCCAAGATGTTCAAAATTGGAAAGCTGTTGCTTTTCATTTCACTGATTTAAAGATGCAGGGAAGGGACAAAAATGCTCATGTAACTAGCATGGAAAATCACAAAGAATTTTCGCCAGCAGCCTACTTGGAAAGCATCCCTTGTTACAGTTCAGAAAGGAGCCCTTCCCAGTTTTTCATGGAGACAGAAAAGAGAATGATGAATCTAATGAGGAGTGAGATGACAATCTCTGCATTATCCAGTGCCAGATGTTCCTGTCAACAATGAGACACCCACTGAAGCATCTGCCAGATGTAGCAGTCTTTTCCTGATGTTCTTAAAACAGATCTGCTCTGAGCTGAAATTGCAAATGCTCTGGTACTTTCCTTGCCTGATCCCATCACTATTTTGAATCTCTGGTAAGTGATGATAATGACTTCACTGTCACCATCATATTTTCTGAAAAATCTCTTTGCTCAGGATTTTCTCCTGAGAAGGTGAGAAGTCTCAGAGAAAAAGGAAAACAATATTATCTCATTTGCTTCTCCTGTGTTTTGCTGCTTTGGAATGTGTTTGGAGATTGTTTGTCCAACAGGTGATTGTTTCATATGAATTTTTTACACTCATTGGCCAATCAGTGCCAAGCTGTGTTGGGACTCTGGAAGGAGTGACAAGTTTTCATTACTATCTTTTTAGCATTCTGTAAGTATCCTTTCTGTATTCTTTAGTATAGCTTAGTATAGCATTCTTTAATGTAATATAGTATCATAAAACAATAAATTAGCCTTTTGAGAACATGGAGTCAGATTCATCATTCCTTCCTTCGTCTGGGAACACCCCAAATACGAGACTTCGGGACCTTTGCTATTCAGCATGAAAAAGCAAAAATCTAGAGGTGGAATCTAAATGATCCAAAAGATTAAAGTGCATGTAAGCATTCTTTTTCCTTTAGTAATTGTCTGTCTCAATTTTAAAAGAATATTAAATAATTCAGACTGATTTCCATAGGATTTAAGAGTGTGCAGGTCTTTTCCACATGTTAATCAGTAGTTTAAGTAGGTAATTTTTCACTTCTTTCACAATGATTCCCCATTATCTGTCACAGTGCACATGAGAATAATGTTTTGTGGCATGTAATCACAGTGATTCATTATACCATCAGCTAAAGCACAAAGTAAACCTCATGATGCACAGCACTGAATGCCAAGGAATTAAAACTACTACTGCTCTCTGTTTTTCACTGAACAGCATTGCCCATTTAAATAGTTTATATTTAAATTGGCTGCTGAGCACAGGTACCTGACTGGACAGAGAGAAAAGGAGGTTCATATGTGAGGCTCAGGAGGTGGGTCTTGAAGACAATACCCTGTGGTAAAAATAATATAAAATGCATGAGGAGCAGCCACATTTGCACAAAGGTACTCTCGGAATAGCAAGAAACTGAACTTCAGTTAACAGATCTCAAAACCAGGAATAAAGTATTCCAGAAATAATTAAATAATGCATCAGAAATCTTATGGCATTTAATATGTCTGTTTTCCCCATTCCTTATGAAGCTACCTGACCAATTTTCCCTTCTTGCTCATTGGCATTCCCTTAGTTTTGTGGCCTGTTAGGTTTTGCTTTTGCACAGTGCATCAGAGCCAATTCCACTGGCACTGTTGGATGCCCACAATTTCTCTCCAACCAGTCACATAGCCTCATCAATAAGACAGAGGCCAACCTTAACATTGCAAAACAATGAAAATATTTTAGTATTTGAAGCATAGCTTTAGTAGTTTAGCTTTACAAGTTTAATTCTGGGATGAAGACACCAAAGAAGAGAGACATACCTGGGCTTTTGTTTCCTGGCCAGATCCAGCCTGCTGGCAGTAAACTTCAAAGAAATCAGCTACTCCTTCTTCCACCCACAGCAGAGTCACAGAGGTCTGAGTCTTGTTGACAGCAAACAGTGATTTTGGAGGGGCTGGTTCTGGTGTAAGAGAAAAATCTCCTTTCATTAAGCTTATCTTTAAGTTCCCAGACAACTGAGAAAAATGAAAAAATTGAAAGCAATGCCTGATGCCCTGCTATCTTTCATTTCCTTCAGATAAAGTCTACCAATGTAAATCCTCTCATGATGACAAACTACCCCTGTAAAATGGGAAGATGATGAAGTGTGTTGGTTTTTCTTCTCTATTTAAACCGTTCTCTATTTGGACAGATGGATAATTACTTCACTTCCTTTTTCAGCAGAGCCCTTGTTTGAGGATGATCTGTGGATTCTATTAATAGAACAATGTTAGCAGGAACTCTTTCAGAGAAGATCACTGTCCACCTGTTAGCAGCACTTTTGGCCTGAGAAGGCTTTTCTCCACAAGGCCTCACCAGGAGATTATAAAGAAGCAGCTTCCCACAAGCAAAGGCTGCCTAGGTTCCTTTAAGTGCAGCAGAGAAAATACTTAGCCAATTACCAGTTTAAAAAAAACAACAAAACTGTTTAATTATTAAACATTAAATAATTGTTTAATTATTTTATGTTTAATCCTGATACTCATCCTGATGACTTTCTATGATGGGTACTGGAAATCCCTAGCTTTCCACACCTCAAGCCTCCTGGGCTCTTCTGCTTTGCCTTCAGAGAATGTAAAATTTGGGCTGTACATTTCTGAGTTGCTCTGCACAGCTTTCAGATCTCCTATTCCGTGGATGTTTAATTAAAGCTGTAATTCTCAAACAATGACTCGATTTTGGGATTCTGACACGCTGCATACAATGATGCACAAGAACATTCTGGGTTGATTCTTTTTCCTTTCACAAATAATTTGTTATCCTCATTCTGGGAGATGCTGTCGCAGGAACCTTGGCACGAGGGACTTGCTCAAGTAGTTATAGACATTTTGGAGATGTATCTGATCCTGAAACAATCAGATCTGTGTTCTGGGGTTGGAGTCTGCCCAAGCCATATTGGCATTATGGAAAGAGTTGGACATTCACGTGTGTCACGGGGCTTGCAGCGCACACATTGTCCCAGAGCTACACAGGAAAGTGTCCCTCTCCCATAATTGCACACATATATCTGCTCTTGGACTCAGAAACACATTCCATCCCTCACTCCAGGTAAAAAAAATGGCCTCAATTAAAATACGAGTTTTGCATTTGGGCAGCGTCCCAAGCAAATCCTCCTTTTGCTTCCAGCAAATGGCTTGATTTTTCTGCAGGTGGAAAGCTGCCAGGATGAAGCAAACATCGTGGAGGGAAGAACATTTGGCAGGAATGCTTAAGTGACTGCCAAGCGCTGAGTCGTCTATCACTTGAGTCAGTTTCCACTACTGCTAATTACAACTCCCATTGCTCCCCTCAGAAACACAGAGAGGGAAAACCTCTGGCAAAATATCCTCACTTTTGTCTATTCAAAGTTCAAACATCATAAAGGGGAAAAAAAAAATCAAACTCAATCCAACAAAAAAACCCCACGCTCAAAGAAGGGATTAATTGAAATGGAATTCATTCCACCTTCTCTTTGTTGACACTGAAGGGCAAAATATTCACCCAATTTCAGTAAGAGTGCCCATCCACAAGGAAAGAAGATGAAGATACAGCTGTGCTGCAGGGTGTACAACACGAATAAGGCTGGTTGATCTGTCTAAAGATAAAGCCAGCTGGTGTCTTGAAATATCACCTAAAGCACTTGGACAGTGGTAGCAGGGGGAAATACTCACCCCACACATTGACCCCCTCAGTGGGTGAGCAAATACACACAGGGTACTGCACAGGCACGAGGCATGGGGAAAACAGTGGATGTGGCTTGCACAGGGCAAAGAAAACTCATGGAATTTGCCTGCTTCTTTCAAATATTGCCTTTGGTAAGAAGACCTGCAAGAACTTGAGATTGTTGTGTCTCTGTTTGCCTCAGCACTGAGTAAGAATGCTGAGAAACATAAATGGACAATGGTTGTTTTTTAGACCTCTAATCCAATTAGAAATTAGAGTCCTTTAAATTCACTTCTCTTGCAGTGACTCATAAAAGGATTATTATTCATGTAGAGAAGATAATCCTCCCTGAAATTACAAACTCTTCCTTACCCACCTTCTCAGCAGAGCTAACTCCTGTAAAAGCAGTTTGGCACATTTGGAAATTTCAGTATTTTAGGTAGCTAGGGCTCAACAACTACACATACATTCAAAAGAGAACTAAAATGTCTTAAGGTCCAATGGTGCAGGGTCCAGTCTTCCTCTCAAGTAAAGAAAGATATTAGGTAGAAAGTTATATTTGAAACTCTTACATTAAGGATCAAATGCTCAAGTTTTCTTTTGTTTCTATGAGTATATTACATATATTTCTCTTAAAACGAGGCTTGGTTCCACATCCACAAATCTGAGTATTTTTATAAAGAGTGCTGTCATTAATTTGTATTTAAGGGTAAGTTTTTGGTGTTGAAGGACTTTGCAGATGTCCAGGGAGAGAGGAGGGGAGACAAGAAAGCAGACCAAGTGGCAGAGAGGTGTAGAAATAGGCTTGTCAGAAACAGAAAGGTAGAAAGGAAGGTTCTGCTTTTTACTGAAAAGTTCATCTGTGAAGCCTGAGTTGCCATCCTCAAACCCTACATGTGTTCAAGACCTTAGGCAAGCACCTATGAGGCTGACTTGTTCTCTCAGCAAGGCACTAAGTGATTTCCATTCTCCTACTTCCACTTACAGTCAAATTCTGCCACTCTTGCTCCTCTTGAGCAAAACCATTCTAGGAGATTAGCTTCTCACACAGGCATGAGACAATCTTCACAGCAAGGTGAGGTGAAAATTACAGCTTTGCAAGAGAAATGGGCTCAGAGGTACAAAACTGAAATAAGGAAGGTGCTGCCAGGGTCACTTTACAGTCAAACGAGTGGTTGAGTCAATAATATACAAACAAGCAGTTCTTACCCAATTTCACAAGTTGGGGCATGGAAGTGTTGCTGCCTCTTTCAGTGCAAGCAGTCACTGAGAGGTTGTAGATGTCCCCTGGAGGCAAACTCAGCACTGCAGTCATCACATTGCGCGTTACCTGGACAATCAAAGACACCACCTTAAACACAACACAAACCACACAACTGACTCCTAAAATTGACCTGGTCACTCAAAACACTACTGAGAAATTCCTGTGCACCACAGCAGATGTCTTCTGTGTGCTCCAGACTGGTGAATGTCACTACAGGACACGAAATAACACGACGTGGACACGCAGCTCTCTCAAGGTAAAAAGAGAAATTTTAATTTTTGGCTCCAACATTTATAGATGTCCAAAACTGACAGTGAAATGGAGGATGACAGTGCCACCTCTCCAATGACACTGGACAAACCAACAGTCCATCAAATTTCTCCTCCTCCATAAAGGAATGCAAACCAATAAGTTATTTACAGAAAGTGTGTGAGAAAGTTTATTACAAGAATGTAAACGTCAGAAGGCTTAGAAAAACTTAAAAAACCAGGGTGACATCAACCAGCTCCCACTGACACCAACCACGAAACCAGATTAGCAAAAAAAAAAAAAAAAAAGACAATTTTAAGCTGCACTTTCTATGTGACCAGTGGAAATGTAAAGAAAAAAGAAATTCTCCCTCACACCACTGAGAGCATCTAGATTTCTCCAGTTGTGCAAAATGCTAAAGAAGCCATGGACTTGAGTCCATTGTAATTTTTAGAGGAATTTAAATCAGGTCAGACACCTCAAAGAAGAGCACACAGGCCATGTGTAGGCAAGACTTTATGCATCCTACAGACCTGAAAATTAAATCCATCTGGGCAAGGCTAACACCTCTTGGAGACCTGATAACTTGACAAGAGGTCTCAGGGTCTGAGTTCAATCATCTGCGAATCTGAAACCAGATCCTAAACTGAGCTGAGTCTCAAAAGACTGAGAATAACTTCTTCCTTTTATTTTAGGGTAATCTTCCCATTTCTCCAGAGTCATGGAGAAGGATGCAGAACTCGGAATTGTTTTCAGAGCACTTCTGGACTATATATAAAGGGCCTATCCAGGAATCTCATGCTAGTTTTCAAAGTCACTTCAGCCTAATTCTTAGGCTGAAGCTTTCAGATGGAAGAGAAACTGACAGTTCTGAATAAAGACCAACAGGGCTTTGCACGTAATTTTCACCACTTCTCTAAAAACTGACCAACTTCTGTGGAGACTTGGGAAACACACAGGGAGCAGGAAGAAAAAGTCAGCATCATCTGACAGTGTTACCTATTTATTTCAATAATACCACAAAAAAACCCAACCATATTAGCAATTATAATAAAATCAAATTATGATATTACAATGAGTTTTAAAGGAAACAGTTCCTGGAAATGACTAACAGAGCTTGGAAGAAGAGGTGCCCCAATGCCTGCAAATATGTTGACATATTTACCCATATTTATCCATATGAACAGAACCATAAAAGTTAGCTATAAATAGGTAGGTTTTTGCAGGATTTTCCTAAAGAATACCCTCTGGGTTCCCTTGTCTTACAAGGAATATAAAGACACACATTTGTAAAGACATCCCTAAAGCTTTAAAATTTTGTTTATAGATCAATTTGCACTTCTGCTGAAAATCCACTTCCAATTTTCTGAATGTTCAAGAGAATGTACCAAGAGCACAGCTTAGCATCTAGTAAGTTTTTTAAGTACACACATTGTGGGTGAAATCCTCATCCCTTCAATTAGTGTAACTCATACTCAAACATAAATAAAGAACACAGAATTTATGAAGATAAAGTCAGAAAATGGGAAGCGACAGTACTTGAACAAATAAAACAACCTCAGCCAGTAGCTTACTCTGTTTATTAATAAATTAAAATAGAAAATACCATACCTGTATGTAAGAATAATCTTTAAGCTTTACTGTCTGAAGCTGAGAAGTTTTTAAGCTCTTTTTAAATTACATAAATTATCAACAACTTCACTGGATCACTACAGAAACACTTTGCCCACTGGATATTTTGAGAACTCAAGTCTTTCAAAGTGATCTAACACTGGGAAATAACTTTTACTGGCTTCCACCAAACTTGCTGGAATAGTAATCAAAGTTACATAACTAAGTTATATATATAATATATATAAAATAAATAATAAAATATATTATATATTATGTATATAAAAATATATATACATTATATATATGATATATATATGTATAGTTGTTAACTCAGAAAAACTTTGACAACTCTGATAACTATATAATATATAATATATAATATATAATATATAATATATAATATATAATATATAATATATAATATATAATATATAATATATAATATATAATATATAATATATAATATATATCATATAATATATAATACATAACATATAATATATAACACAAATTATCAGAGTTGTCAAAATTTTACTGAATTAACAACTCAGGAAAACAAACCAAGCAAACAAAAGCCCACCAAAAAAAAAAAAAAAAAGAAAAAAAGAAAGAAAAAAAAAGGAAAAAAAAAATCCTCAAAGAAATGAACACCACCCACTTTCCACACTGGTACTTACACTCTTCTTGATTTTTTTCTTTCCTTCTGCAACGACCATCCAGTGCAGCATCCTGGAATGAGAAAGGTCGGGGCCATCTCCTCCATAGGTCCAGGTGACGTACAGGAGGTGGTTGTAATACTCCACAGAGGTAATTTTGGGTGCCACAGGTGCTGAAGGAAGAAGGCAAGTGTGTTACAGGCAGGCTTTAACACAGCTGATTAGCAAATCCAGTGATAAACTTGTGCCAAAGGATGCTGTCAGGAGGAGAATATCACAAAGCTAGCAGGAAAGCATCATTAAAATCATTTGAGCACCAGCTGAAATATATGAAAATCATTGTTTAACCTGGGAGATAATCAGATTGAAAATACACTTCTTTTTGCAATCTTTCAGTTTTAAAAAAATTACGGCAGATAAAAAAAAATTTTTTAGTCACATTTGTAAGTCAAATTCAAGTCAAAAGCCTCAGATGTTGCTTCACTGTGTCACTGAATTGAAAAGAAATAATAAACTGTTACATTGATAGATTTTGTACAGGAAAAAAAAATACGTTTCACTGAGCTTGCATCTTTCTAGGAGGAAAAGCCCAAACCCTGCAGATTTCCAAAGAACAACTTTTGCATGAGAAGTTATGAACACTCTTGCTCCCTGGGTGGAAGGGAAGGAAAAAGGGCCCCATCACAGCCCTGTTAGGAGGGATTTTGTTGTTTTGGAGCTGCCAGCAAATCCTTGGCTCTCTTTGCAGCCCACATAACAGAGTCACTCCTGCTGGAAAGGACCTCTAAGACTGAGATCAATCTTTAACCAGCACTGCCACATCCATCACCAAATCAGGTCCCTCAGCTCCATATCCACATGGACTTTAAACTGGGACTCAGCTACCCTCCCTTTCTGGCTGTCTCATCAGCTGTCACCTGCAGAAAGACAGCAACTTCCAGAATAACCCTAAAACCACGAAAATAACACTAAAATTGGTGTTTAAGATGAGGATTCCCTCTCAGAGGGAGGTGCCTCTCTATTAACTGGAGAGGGCGCACAGCTCACCTTGATTGCCTGATTCAAATGTGCAGAACTCCATAAGAGTTAAATTAATAGTAAAAGGAGACCCAAAAGTGAAAATCTCAATCAGTGAAAATCTCAGTCAGTGAAGATCTCAACCAATCCTTAATCCAGCACAGCCACATCCACCGCCAAACCAAACTCAGCACTACATCCACATGTCTGTCCAACACCCCCAGGAACTGGGACTCAGCCAACCTCCCTTGCTGGCTCTCCCATCAGCTGTGACCTGTGACAGCAACCTCCAGAACAACCCTAAAACCTCCAAAATAACACTAAATTGGTGTTTAAGATGAGGATTCCCTCTCAGAGGGAGGTGCCTCTCCATTAACTGGAGAGGGAGCACAGCTGACACTGATTGACTGATTCAAAGGTGCAGGAGCCCAGAAAAGAGTTAAATTAATAGTGAGAGGAGACACAAAATTGAAAATCTCAGTCAGTGAAGATCTCAACCAATCCTTAACCCAGCACTGCCGCATCTACCACCAGACCATGTCTCTCAGCTCCACATCCTCATGTCCTTCCAACACTCCCAGGGACTGGGATTCAGCCACCTTCCCCAGCTGACTCTCTCACCAGCTGTGACCTGCAGAAGGACAGCAACCTCCAGAATAACCCTAAAACCTCCAAAATAACACTAAATTGGTGTTTAAGATGAGGATTCCCTCTCAGAGGGAGGTGCCTCTCCATTAACTGGACAGGGAGCACAGCTCACACTGATTGCCTGATTCAAAGGTGCAGGAGCCCAGAAAAGAGTTAAATTAATAGTGAGTGGAGACACAAAAGTGAAAATCTCAGTCTGTGAAGATCTCAACCCCCTCCCAAGGAGATGTGAGTAGGAAAATTTGGATACTACAAGGGAATTTTGAGGAGCACAGTGGGGAAAATGGTGTGAACTGCCTGGTCTTCCTCTGCTGTTGTGTTCAGTGTGTTTGTGACAGGGCAGGTGAGAGGAGCACAGCCCTGGGTGCCAGGGAATGCAGGATGGAGACCAGGTCTCTTGGAAAGGGCCACAAGATGTCACTGCTGCTTTCACAAAGGCTCCTTCCACTTTGGCACTGAGACCTTACTGAAGCATTCACTGAGGAAGGCAGCAAATGCAATGCACAGACAATTTAGGGCCCTTTAGAAATGTTTAGTAAGACTATTCTCCCAAATGAATCTTGAAAATGTCCTTTTATGCTCCTGAGGAGATTTGGTATAAAATCCTTGAAGCAGTATTTATTTTAATTTTTAAAGTTCCCAGCCCATCCCTGTGCATCCTTGCAGTTTAAGGCCATGAATCTCATACACAAATAATGATTTCCCCCTGCTCCTTTTCATTGATGGTATGCTTTCATGGCAGTGAATGTCCAGGATATGTCACATGAGACCAAGGGCCAGGGCTGGTGTGACCCAGCACAAGGTTCTGGGGAGCACAGGGAGGCTGTGGGAAGTCACACCCTGCTGCTGACCTGGACCAAAGTGACATCTGGAAGAACCCAAGGGACCAACAGGCAGCCAGCAGCACTCAGTCTGTCTTTCTTTCTTTCTTTCTTTCTCACTCCTTCTGCTCCTCCAAAGATGAAAGCATCCTCACTGCAAAAAGCAAATGCTGGTGGCCCAAAGAGCCTTTGCCTGTGGTTGTTTTAAATCCAGCTGTTTGCAGCAGGTGGCATTAAAAACTCATTAGTCACCACAGCAACCCTGGCAGCACCACCGTCCCTGCCTGAGTAAAACAGGAGCTGGGAGGACAAATGCTGCTTCTGAAAGGTCTCTTGGATCCCCCAAATCTCCTCTCTGTAGCTGTGGGAGAAAGCTCCCTCTCATCACCCCAGTCCCCAGCCTCCCCAGGAGCAGTGGGATCCTGCTTTAGGGAATTTCTGCTCTGAGCTCCCTGCAAGCTCCATCCTAAACTCCCAGCTGAGCCTTCTCCTCTGTTTTTGAAACTCAACCTCATGCTCCAGGTGTGGAGCTTGGCCCTCCAGTTATACACAGAAGAGCTGACAGATGGTGTACTGCCAAGCCTACAAAACTTCCCCTCCAGTATTTTTAAAATACAGGGTTTTTTGGTGTTTTGGCTTTTTTTCTGTTTGTTTGTTCATTTTAATTCCTGTCAACCTGTGCAGGGGAGGTGGCATTGTTCAAAATGGTGCAGAAAGGGACCAAGTGCTCCATAAAACCATCTGCTCCCTCTCTGGGAGGGAAGAGGCTGAGAAAGAACTCTCAGTCCCTGGTGGCTTAAAGCTGTGAAAAGGCAGCACCTACTGGGGACAAACGTTTCAAACCTGCAGAAATGACAAACTGGCAAACCCCACAAGCCAGCCTGGCTGCAGCTCCTGGGCAAAGCTGAAAAGATTACAAGTAATAAGGCAATCAGAGGACAGGAGTGCGTTTAATGCTCACATTCAGTGCTGACCATCTATTGGTAAGTGCTTGCAATTTGACCAAATCAGCTTTCTTTGTCAGGGCTCTTCACTTAAAATCACAGTGTGATTTTAATGCCTCATTGCTATTCAACATTTTCATCAATACCCTGAAAGGAAAAGCAGGGCTGATGAACCATGCAAGGAGCATGGAACTGGCAGAGGAGGGCAGGATTTGGACAGGGCTGAGCTTTTAGATATTGCCCCCTGTGCTGGGCCTGCTCAAAGAAAGTGAATTTCATAGTGCCAGGTCTGTTGGAAAACAGCATGTAGACAACAAATGATCAATTCTGTTAGGAGTCATAAAATAGAAGTAAATCAACACAGACCTCCGGTGTGAAGATGCAGGAAATGCAATCATTTAGATGCACACACACAGGAGAGCTTTGAATAGGGAGATGATTGTGCCTCTATAGGAATATTCAGCAGGTTGATGTTACACTTGCAGTTTTTATCTGCCTTAGTAAAGACAGTAAAAATTAGAGAGGCAGAGTGGGAAAAAAAAACTTACATGGGAAAACACCTAAAAGTGAGAGAACCTGCAGAGTTCAATGGAAACAATTTATTAACAGAAAAAACAAACTAAATTCTGTATAGAGACTAAAATAAAAAGGGTTTGTGTCTCTTCAATCAGTAAGATAAAAGTGCAAAAAAATATTTTGGACTGGATATTAAAAACAAAAAAAATCAGATCAGAAACAGGGGGTATAAACCATTGATAATGAGAGAAATTAACTATTGATACAACATTCCAGTTGGATATTTTCACTGAAGACCAGACAACCTAAGAGAGGTTTTGCCAATCACAAATGGATGATATTTAGAGGTTCATCCATTTCTGATTTTGTCTGCATCTGCTGGTTAAGCAGTTGATAAATTTTTCATTTAGGAGCAGTAGCAATCTTTCCTGTCATCACACAGAGATACAGATTGGTACTGATGACAGATTACCTTTTAGAAGACCCTTGATCTCCCTCATTTCTGCTGCAGGTTTCTGGAGATACAGTACTGAAGTGAGTGTCCCACTGGAACACTTCCATTCCAAAACACTGAACCTGGTACCCAAATCAGTTGGAAAAGACATTTTTTCCCTCATACAGCAACCAACCAGCTGGAAAATTGCTTCCTTACAGTGCTGCAGAAAAGCTGATTGATGCCAAAGGACAAGGAATATCCCTGGAGACCCTTCAGGAGGCTCCAGCTCTGATACACTGGAGGAGTGCCAGAATTTGTCAGCAGAGTAACCTGGATCAGGTATCTCAGCATGGGAGGGTTTCAGTGGAGCCACAGCTTTAAATGCTGCTGGCTTTTCTCTTGTGGCTCTCTGAGGCACAGGCTCTGGGTAAATCATCACTGAAAATTGGTCTTATTCAGTAAATTTTCCGGGTACATTCTCTGGCTCTCACCAAACAGAAAATCAGGGACTGGGCTAGTGTCTGCTTTGGGGTGAGTGGCTGGGACATTATACACTGATTTTCCTTCTCATTGGATTCCTACAGATGGAAAAGAACAAGTATAATTCATTGCAACTCACAATAAAACTAAATTATTTCCTCCTTCCAGTCACCTCAACATCAGCAAGGTGAATTAAACAGTGACACTTAAAAGCAAAATTATTCAATGGAGAAGTCTGATTTTTGGCCTGACCATCCTGTGTGCATGGTAAGGTGATAACAGGGCCTCTCTCTTGCTGCTCCCTCTGTGGCTGATCTGTTGGGCATACTGAAAATCCAAATCCAAAGAATCTGCCAAGAGATGCCAGAGTGTGTTAAACCCATGGCTGGTCCCAAGTAGAAGAGGGAAATCCCTGTGGTTATATCAGCTCACTCATCTCAGTGCTGCTCTGACATGGGGATTACTGGGAGGGCGATGAAGGAGAAAAAAACTCTTGGAAATATTGCAGATAAATGAAAAAGTGTTTGATAACAATAAGAAACATATGAATTCAGGTTTACTAATTTAGCTATTAACTTCTCCATGTGTCAAATGTATGGTGTGGTAAAAGTGGAGCAGGACCCTGGCCCTTAGTGGAGCCATGCACTCCGTTGATGGAGGACTGCAACAGAGCAGTCAAGTACCATGCTGGGCATAGGAAAAATTCATTTATATGTTCATTTAAAGCAGTCCTCAGAGACTTAAAAACAGAAAAATAGAAAACCAAATACCAAAACAAACCAAACAGAAAGAAAACCAAAAAATCAAAAACAAAAAAACAAAAACAAAATGAGCAAAAAACAAAGCAAAACAAAAAAATACCCCAACCAAACAGCAACAACAAAAAATTAAAAAAAACCAAAACAAAACAAAACAAAAAAACAAACAAAAAAAATCCAAAAAACTTAAATGAGAAATATCCTAACTGGCAAATATCTGTAGGTAGAAGCACAGCACCCAGGTCAGCGCCCCTGCCCCCAGGAGCACTTCCCCAGAGTTTTCAGCTGCCTGGTTACCTGTTATGAAGCTGATGGTGGAGCTGTCACAGCAGCTCAGCTCTGGGTCCCCCCAGGTGACCATGGTGACACGGAAATTGTAGTACCAAGCAGGCAGCAGGTTGGCTATTCTCTGTAAAGGGACAAAACACAAAGAGAAACTCAGGAGAGAACTCACCAGTGTGAGGACTTCTGAAACACAACAGTATTTATAAGCCTAGTGCCCACACTCATTTTTCTGAACTCCCATTCCTTCTTTCAGTGGAAATTGTCACTATCACATTTTCTGAAAAATCCCTTTGCCCAGGATTTTTCATCTAGGAAGCTGAGAAGGCCTCAGAGAAAAATGAAAGCAATAATTATCTGATTGCTTCTCCTGTGTTTTGCTGCTTTGGAATGTGGTTTGGACATTGTTTATCCAACATGTGAATTGTTTTAACTTAATGGTCAACCACAGCCAGCTGTGTCGAGGCTCTGGAGAGAGTCACAAGTTTTCCATTAGTATCTTGTTTAGCCTTCTATCTGTATCCTTTCTCTATTCTTTAGTATAGTTTAGTATAGTATTCTTTATTATAATATAAAACATAAAATAATAAATTAGCCTTCTAAGAACGTGGAGTCAGATTCATCATTCCTACCCATGACACAGAACCCCAAAAACACCACAGGAAATCTCTGAAATTTGTCCTTTCAATTTAATAAAAATTCTGTGCAGGGGGAGCAAACACAGCTGTGATGGCTCTGCTGCTCATCTACATCCACCTGGTCACAGGTTCTGTCCACCACAGGAATCTCAAAGGATTTCCAGGGTGGTAAGAACCATTCACACATAGAAATCTTCCATCACAATTCCAGTGTGATGAAGGCAAAATATTTAACTGGAAAATGTAGGTGTTTCTAGTTTGATTAAATGGGCTTTGATGATAAATTAGTATTGATGTTTTTGTCTCAGATATTGTCACTTTAAGAGATGTATTTTTTTCCAATTTTCCAAGTGTATTTCACTTCCTATTATCATTTATTATAAATGGAATAGGAATGAAACATAAATGACTTATGAGACATAAATTATATATGTAAATATAAATGAGATATAAATGAGCTATAAAAAGCAATATGTTTTATATTATAGTATTGCATGTAATATTTAAGTTAAAACTCTTATTCTTCCACTGACAGCACAGGACATTTAAGACATTGATGTTTAGATGAAAAGCCTCTTGATATTTTTAAAATTCAAAAGGAAAGTTCAAAAAAATTCAAAACTTAAAAAATTCAAAAGGAAATTGAAAATAATGAACAACTTCAACAATGTAGAAATTGCTATTTTCACAGATCTCTCTTGTTTGCAGTGGCCTTTTTTCTCCAGATACTACAAGACAGCACAAATATAGGTGGTGGGATCTGTTCTTTTCATGATTTTTGGAAGAAGTTGCATCCATCCTTGAAGATAATTGGACTTCTGACATGCCCCTGGTGTCATATTGGAAACACCAACATCACTTTGGCAATTTTCATGTGCAGAGCACAAAATGAATGGAGCAACCAAACAGAGTGAAAAGACAAATCCAGTTCCAAAGGTTCTTATCAAATGTTAATGCTCCAGGAAATAATGCTTGATTATTTCCTGCTGCTGGAGACATTGATTTTTGAATCTTCTCATCGTTGCTTCAGAACACAGCACTCAGAGGTGTCAGCAGGGATCAGTGGGATTCTGGAGCACCACTGGAGAACCCAAACAAAAGTTCACCAGTCCCTACCTGTACATTAAATGCCACAACAGAATACTAGGGAAAAATTCTTTTCCTAATTCAGGATCAGTCTTTAAAATTATCCCTGAAGAAATACTCACTTTAGCTGTGATACAGCACTGTTGCATTTCAGATTGAAATCCAGACAAAGCAATTCCAACTTGGCTTCCCTGAGCAGGATTTGCAACAGTAAGGGACAACATCGTCTCCTTTCCTAACGAACCACATTAACTCTGCATGATAGCTTTATTTCTTGGATCACTTAGATCACTCAGCTATTAATCTATTTGTGCTGAGTCATGATTACAAGATATTAATTACCAGTTTGGTAAGTTATTTTTGTTTTTAATTTCCCTGGAGATTTACGTGTTAGATTTATAGTCACATACCCAATTACAGTAAAACTGCTGAAGCCAAAATGACTCCACAAATGGTATTATGCAAATCAATTACAGTAAATCACTGTGGCTCTCACCAGCAGCAGAAGTTATTGCTATCTTTTTTGCATACTCATAACTTTCTTCAATAACTAATTTCAGCTGGAATTGCTTTCTGTCTCGCACTACAGCAAAGTCTGAATAAAATCTTTTCACTTTCTCCAGGAAATAATGGAAAAGAGGAGGAAAATTTCACTTTCTATCTGCAAGAGCACCTATGAATATATGTGTGAGTGTGTTCTTATAAAGATCAGTGTTCACCTAATTAAAACCCTGGCCTAAGATTTGGCAGCTCCAGAAACACGAAGGCTTTTTTTTCCACAAAAAACAGAGCTAAGCCTTCCACATGGCACACTGAGACCAGCCTGCAAGCCCCAAATCCATACTATCAATATTAATTATGTAGATAAGCCTTTGCACTGCACCCCCTGAGGAGATGATGGAACTTTTAAAGCCTTGACTGACAAACTGACCCACAAACTGAAGCTGCCTCTGGACTTGCTGAGCAACAACCAAAAAACCAGGCTAAACTCCTGTCTCATTGCTCTGCTTGAAATTTAGCATGGTTCAGCTGGCAGTGCCTTACTTTAGAACAGAAAATGCCTCCAGCACCCTTGGCCAGCCATTTTCTCTCCTTTGCTGGGGGAAAAAATGTGCCAGGCTTAAAGGCACATAATATATACATATTCATGGGGAAAAGGCTGGGAAAAAAAAAAGTCACAAGGTTTCAGGGCCACACAGGCAGGGGAAAGCAAGGCAGGAATGGTCACTGTACCACTGAGGCAGTCAAGGAGACAGTTGCTGCTATTTCATAGTAGGTTGTCCACTCCGAGGTCATGGTCGAGGGGTTGAAGTAAAACATTTCTACCACGTATTTCCTGAAGACCCCCAGGAAAGGTCTGTTCCAGCTCAGAACCACAGCAGTTGGTCCCAAAGGGTAAAGAGTCAGATCCTTTATTCCAGTGGGCACTATAAAGCAGAAATTATGGTTAGTAACGTGCATGTGTTATCAGCTGCAATTTATTTTAAAATTATACCTTTCCTTAATCAAGTTCTACCTATTTCTGATTTTCTCATTACTTTAATCCCCAAGAACTTCCTGGTCACAAGCAGCTATTTAAGCCATTTTTTAAGCATTTGCTCTCGAGTTTAAAACTACTTTTTCAGAAGTGGCTACAGACCACTTTGTGTTGGCTGCTTAACTTGAGATAAAGCACACATCTCGCTTTCTCAAAAAGGGAGGGCTCTATTCTACTTTGAAAATCAGGATGCTCAGGAGATATTTCAAGATGCTCAAAACCAAAAGCATGAAAAGCCAGAGCACTGTAAGAAAGGAAAGTTTTCATCTCCAGCCCTCCTTCCCTGGGGAACCCAAAGGTTCTGTCATATACTGCTATTCTTGCCTCACAGACAGTGACACCGAGAAAGTGTCAAGTGATTTGAAGAATGTCACGTTAAGGGTCAACTTCTGCAGCCTGGGTGGTCTGGAAAATGATTATTCTCCATGATTTCACTGAGGCTACTTAAATAAGGACTTAGAGTTAACATTTGCCAGGGCTGCAGAGCCCCAGCTATTACACACCAGGTCAGAACCCAGACCAGCACCCAGGTTACTCCAGCCCACATTGGCCTTTACCTTTATAAACCATTTACCACATCTTTGCTTTGCTTTTTCTGAACTGCTGGTACTCACCCTGTGAAAATGAGCCTTAGGATAAAGAGGGGAGAATGGAATACTTTTTAAAGTGAATTTTATTTTATTTGAGTTTCATTCGTCATTAGCCACCACTGGTAAGTTCACAGGACAATTTGTTTTTCAGTTCTGTTATTTTAGTATCATATTCAATAAACTGCTATGAAATGAAAACTCATACAGATGTTGTTTTACTGCATAAAAACAGCCTCTTTAGAATATGAAAGTTATGAGATGTTCTGTTTAGAAACTGATTGCCATTTTCAGTTTTGTAAGAAACTTTCATGGTTGTGAGGCCATAAAAAAGCGGAGAAAAGGAAGGAACTTATTTACTTTGGGTATACATGATTTTACTTTTGCAAATTTGCAGATTTTTGAATTACAGTGAGAAAAGATCAAAAGCGTTTGTGATAGAAATTTTAACATTAAAGTATATATAAATATTTACATACTACTTTTTCCTTTTCTGAAATATAGCATACTTTACAAATTTTTATTCAGACCAAATTTATGAAAATATATAAGAAGATTGACTAGAATGAAAAGGCTCTCACCATAATCACTAAGCCACATGCTGGCTTTTATTTAAGGATTAAATTCTTAACAGGATAACATTTTTTTCTGTTTCACTTTCTTCCCTACATCACAGAGAGGAAGCAGCATTAAAAATACTGAAGATCTCTAAGTTTCAGCCACCTGCTGTCCCACTGAGCAGACTTTTTGTCAAAAGGAGAAGCTGGGTGACACAGGTTGAATACTCTGCAAATGCAACCCTGTACATTGAATCTCATTCTCTTTTCCCTCTCTCTAATTAATACATTTTGTTTAAGCAGTAATCTTAACAAAATAATTTACACTGAAACTAAAAGTTACTAAATTCTGTCCTAAATGACCCTTTGTAGGAGCCTGGTGGAATCCTAAATTACAGGTATGGGGGCTCTGCTTGTTGGACATAAAACATTCTTGAAAATGTCAGTGTCAGCCTTAGAGGGCTCTTCTCATTTTCACATCCCAAAGCAGAGAACATTGAGATTCAGTCTTAAAATCAAGGTGTGATCTACAGAACTTAATGAAAATACTGAATATATTAAAAAAAAAAAAAGGAAACCAAACCCTAAAAAGAAATAAATGCATTTCAATCAGTAGGTTCAGGGGTTACCAATGGAAAATGTGACAGGATCAGAGGGAGGTCCAACCAAAGGTCCTTTCCGTAGGTAAACCACGACTTGGTACTGGGCGCCAGGAACAAGATTTTCAATGAGGCTGCTGCTTGAATTCACCTGGAAGGAGAGGAACTAATCAGAAATGAAGCATTTACTTGATTAATAAAAGAGTATTGAGATTGTACTTGTATGGCTCCATCACAAAAGGCATGAATCCAAACACATTGGCAGCAAGACCTTCATTCATTGAGCGCCGCGTGGCAGAACTGTGGCAGTGGTCAGGACTGGCCCCACAAATGATCTGACTCAGAGAATTGCACTGGCCTGGCTGCAAAAGGTCAGCTACCTCACTGCAGACCCACTCTCTCCTGCTGCCAAAGTCTATTACAATATTCAGGCTACATCATTCATTTTCAGGTGGTGTTATTCAGGAGTATTTAGACCATGTGCTTTCAATTACAGCCTGAGGTTTCCCATCAGCCGCTGGTGCTATTCTGTGAGCTGAAGGCAGCATTTTGGGGAATCTGTCCTCTGACTGCATCTACTGAGTGACTCTGCAGAGAAAACAGAGAGGAAATATTCTCTGTCACCTCCCCTCCACAGCACCACAAACTGTAACTAAGGGGCATTGTGATTTTTCTTTCCAGCTTGAAAACATCACTCTTAAAATTCCTGCTGTGCCCCACCAGGTTTCAGTCAGAGCTGGAGGCAGAATTCCTGACCAAGTGATTCCTGCTCTGATACAGCAGGAGGAGGCTCATCTCCTGAAGACTCCACAAACAGCAAATGCACAGAGCAGCTTTGAGGAGAAGCCTCCACACATCCTTTCTAGAGCTGCAGGCTGGTATTTCCCACTAATATTTTCTTCACAGCCTTCCCAAAGTCTGTATCACAGCCACCTCTGCACTGGTGGCTTTTTGCAATGCACATGAGTGTATCACTGCCAAGCACAGATTTAGTGAGGAATTTGTCTTTACCAGCTGCTCTGGAAAGCTAAATCACTTTTAAATCATGCACCATTTTAGAAATGGATAGAACTCTTGTGCCATGATCTAGTTGAGGTGTTGGAACATGGGTTAGACTCGATGATCTTAAAGGTCTCTTCCAACCTAGAATTTCTGTGATTCTGTGAACTCTGCACTGAATTTCACTCTTTTCAGGTCATTATGGAGAAGACAAACTAATAGTTATTAACAATTCAAGGTATAGTAAGTTGATAAAATTGGATACAAATATATATATAATGACAAAAAGAAATAAATAACTGTGTTTAGACTTCTTGACCTACTTGCAGTAAATTCAAATTTACTTTTACTGATATTTGTTTATTCACAGATTAACTTTAGGTACTTGTTTTTGACTTTGTAGATGAATCCTGTAGTATCTGTGAAAATTATAAATGCAAATGTTTGGGATTTGTGTTTATAATCACCTACTGGACTTTGCTTCCCATTTAAATGGCTGCACTTCTAAGAAATACAAGAAACAATAAGATAACAAGCTGATTCTGAAAAACAATTGTCACAACAAGACACTCCAAACATTTAAGTTCAAAGCCATTCTTGAACTGAAACTCAAAACTTCTTCAGAGATTAATTTTACAAGGCATTTTAAGGGTCAAAAATTATTATTAATCCACTGGCAGAGCTGATGATGAAGTTGAAGGAGGTGATTTACAAGGATGCCAGCAGTCCCATCCATTCCCATGGGTGGGCTGCAGTGCTTTGCAGCCTCCTCCATCACACACATTTCAGGGAGCCAGACAGAAGCCATGGCCCTGCTCAGAAAAAGGCTGCATCAGCATCCTGGTGAGGTCACTGAGATGTAAAGGGCTAAAATCTCTCTAATTGAAGCCACGTACCACTGACCTACCACAGGCACAGAGCCTGCACTCACTAAGGGCTTCAAGCAGCAGAAAACTGTCAGGTTTTGGGGTTCAGCACTCTTGATGGCTATAAACACATCCCATAAAGGACTTGTCCAAACACATCCCATAAAGGATTTGTCCAAACACACCCCATAAAGGACTTGTCCATACAAATCACTGGTGGTCTGAATTGCTGTTTGTTTCCCAGTGCTGACACTTTTTCCTATGGATGAAAAGACAAGCTGGCTTCTGATCATCTCGAAAGCTCAGAAGATTTACAGTCAGGCTCTGTTCTCAAATGTGGGACAGCTAAGAAATAATTTATGCTGCTTTGATGATAACCACGCATGTGAGCACTTTGCTTATTACAGATGCACTGCAGCACATGCCTGAGTGAAGCCACAGCAAGTCCAGCAGGAACAGCCCTTGAACAAGCCTGCGCTGTGCCGCACATTCTCACTGCTGGGCTCTCCCCTGCACTCAGCACCAGCCACATCCCTCCCTCTGGGCTGCAGGAGGGAGCAGCTGCCACTGTCCCCTGCAGCCTCAGAGAGCCCTGGGGCACAGGGATTCTAAACAGCAGCGTGATTTTTTGTACTGGATTGGAAAACGCTGCAGGTTCTGCTCCTTACCTCAGTGCAGTAGTGTTTCTCCAGCCTTTGGCTCTCCTTCTGCTTCTGGCAGGTGAGGGAGAGCACAGACACGATGGTGCTGTTGCCACTGCTCTCGTGTGACGCTGTCCAGGAGGTCAGGGCAGTCGTGGAGCTCAGCACTGTCACTGTCACATGCTGGGGCTTCTCAGTGAGCTCCTCTATCCACTCCCCTGTGGGGCCTGGGACATGGCCCAAAAGCACAGGTGAGCAAGCCACTCCATCCATTTGAGGCACACAGGTTAAAACACCCTTATTTCAGGGAATTATTTATTCCCCTTATTCCCTTTAATAATTATTAATTCCCTTTATCCCCCTTTATAATGATTTAATTATTTATTCATTATTTATTATTAATAACATATTATAATATATTAATATAAATTATTAAAAGTTCAAAATATTATTTATTTATTTATTATTTATTCCCTTTCAGGTGAGGGAGGCTGGACTGGCAGATGTCCACCCCCACAGCACCTGCAGCAGAGCCCGTGACAAGAGGAATGTGCCTGTCTCCTGTCTGACAATTCAGAGGGCATTATTCTCTGCTGCTCACCAGAAACCACCCAGCAGGATCAGATTTGCTCCAAGGGAAGGCTTAAAAGCACGGGCAGCCAATAATGTACAGATCATTGACCAATATTAAAGCATAAGCACACAGATTTTTTTCACCTCTCCACACACTGACACACCCTCCAAGCACACCATAGACTCAAAGTATAAAATCAAGTTCATAGAGGTCACCACAGTGAACAATCTCATTTTTTTGGAGCATTTGGTTGAGAACACAGCTTTAAATATAGATAAAAGAACAGTTTGGAAAATAACTTCAGCTAGACTTGGTCAAAATTTTGTATTTCATGAAAATAGCTCATTTTTCTTGTCACTTTTAAGCAATACTTGTGACCTCTCTCTCCTTGACGTTCTTCCTCTGTGCAACTCTAATGGTAATTTACATTTATTGATAAAATAAAATAAATGCCAGAGCAAGAATGTGGTTTAAGATCATCCTATAAATTTGACTGCTATCTGGATGCAACAAAAATATGTAACCTAAAGCCAGTAATTTGACAGGATGATTCACCAACCAAGCATTACAAGGAAAATATATTGATACTGTGGGCAAAATTTATTCACAGCCATTGCTTTCCTCTAACTCTTTAATACTTTATACATAATAAGATTCATCCTTAATCTGACCATCCACACCCGTGAACTTTGGGTTAACATGTCCTCATTTCTCTCAGGTACACAGTTAGCATGGTGGACACTTTAAGCATTAAATACTGCTTAATGAAAATAAAATATGTCACACCTTGCAAAATGGAACAACATTTGGTACTAATAGCAATGCTACATATTTCTTTATCTACTTTAATGCTTTTCATATAATAAAGCTGTCCAACTATTCCTAGAGAAAAACAGAAGACTGAAATTAAAAGAGCAGAGACCTTCTCTCTCACATGCTGTTTTCTGGATGTTTTCCAATTATTGTTTCTTTCCAGTATAAAGTTGTTAAAAACGGAGCAATAGTGGAATTGCTACATGCAGTCTAGCATTATGATGAATTCAAATTTAAATACCTATGATTTGTAAAGGTTACGAGCTACAAAAGGCACAATTTTTATTCATAATATACTGAAGTGCTTGACTACATTTCCTTTTAATGGGATTTTTTTTGCCAGCTTTGGCTACTGTGTCTCGTTGCAGCACTCGTGGTTTGGGAAAGCATTATCTTTTCACATGCAAAATTGTGCAGTGCTGCAAGTATTCCCCTGTCTCATTCCATGGGCATTCTGTAGGGTGTATCTATTTCCTTTTGCAGAAAAAGGTGCAAAGGTGACCACAGCCATTAGAAGGATAATGATCTGAATTCACCAACACCTGTCTCACTTGCTGATCCAATTGTCAGTCATGGTATTAGTTTACACAGTAGTGTATTATTACTTTGTCTTTTACTAAATCTCCAGTTAAGAAAGCCTGGGATTCTACAGGGAAATAATAAATTACTTTTTCTCCTTTGAATTTAGCAGGCTGAACCACTTCATCTGCTGTAATTTGCTCTGTGTTCTCTCAGAGACCATTCAATTTCAGAGTTCAGTGTTTAATTGTGCAATTCCCACACTCTCAGCCTGGGCTGCCCTTCATCCCTAACACAGTGCATACTCCAGGAGTAGGAAAGTTAAATATTTCCAAAGCTCTCTACAACCACCAAATTAATTCTTGGAATTAAATTCTCACTGTGAGAAAAGGGAAACTCAATTTCACTTCTGAACACTGACTCCATCACATCACTTGCTTTCCTAAGACTGCTAAGATGGCACAACCAAGGTCCATTCAGGCAGGTTGTAATAAATTAACATATTTGCACTGCATTTCCTTCTCTGGAACAGGGAATTCCAGAAGACCAGACCCTTGTGATCCATCAGCAGGTGCCAGAAATACCCCAGTGGTCAAGCTCTGTACATTACAGTTATGTTGCTCAGGGAGAAAAAGCTGAGTTTGGTGAGATACTTACTGATGTAAAAGCTGAGTGTTTTTGCTGATTGACTTCCTCGAACTTCACAAGAGCCAGAGGAGCTGAATGTTGTTACAGACAACTTGTATTTTCCTGGTTCTTTCAGTTCAGCAACAAATTTGTGGGTGTCCTCACTCACTGTCAAAAACTCTGTGGAGTTCTCTAAATCAGGAGGGAGAAAACAAAGTGTGGGTTAATTGAAATTTGAAAGGTTCCAGCCACCAATAGAATTATTTACATCAGAAATGCTAATCCTGTTTCAGATGAGGGATTAAAAGGTATCCAAAAGGACTTTATTCAAACAGTGTGGCAATATGTATAGCAGTATAAATCTTGTTTAACAAAAGAGAACTGCAAACTGTGGTTTACTCCTGCTCAGCTAGAAGTAGATGCTGCACAATGCAAAAACTGCTCAAGAAATGCATGGGATCTAACAAAGCCCTCTGTGTGGGAATTCATAAAATCAGAGGGTTTTGGGAAAGCTGCAAAAGGCAGGCTTTAAAGACAGCAGAACTGTCATTAGAGCTGAGCAGTAGTCACGAGATAGGTCAGCAGAAAAAATATGTAAAAAGTAGAAAAGTAAGGATAATAGCTGCAGAAAAGTTTATCTAGTGAGATATTAGGAAGTTCTAAGCTTAATAATGGAGCTCTGTGCATTGTGTTTTAAGGCTTACAAGCAGGTATTGTATTCTAAATAAGCAAGCACTGTTTTAACCAAAGGTATGTGTGCTTATAGTGGTTGGACAGAACTACTGTCAGTGTGCTTTTGCTTTGTGTGATTGGTCAAAAGACTTATAAAGTGAGTTGTAACATTAAGTTCTTGGTCTGCTGCCTGGGATGTGAGCTGCTGGCATCTTCCCATTGTCATAGCCATGGAATGAGACTGATGCTGGAAAATAAAACAGCTCAAAACATGTTCCCAGCTGTTTGTGATTTGCACATAGACCCCATCCAGCAATACTCTGAAGCACAGAACCAGGTAATCAATGATTCATAGAGGAGACAACCACCAGTGGAATTACAGAAAAGGCGGACAAGAAGGGCACGAGGCTCTGCTTTACCTTCCCTTTCAATATTGATGTGGAAACCATCAAAGGCAGTAGGGGGCTTTGGGGGCAGCCAGGTCAGCACCATCTGCACAGGCAGGAAGGGAGGGGGCTCTGCTGTGGGCCTGCCAGACCCCGTGCTGGCATCAGGGGCTTCGTGATCCCTGGAAGCTGCAGGGACAAACTCCTCCTCGCCCTCGGAGGACTCGGCCTCGCTGGACCACCAGGACGGCTGAGAGCTGGCTCCATCCTCGGTGCTGTTGGAGGGCTCGTCCAGCCAGCCTGCAGAGGAGTTTGCTGCTGGCCTTGCAGTCGGGCTCTCAGAGGGACGGCTGGATTTCTCTTTCCTCATGATTTCCTGCGGGCCGATGAAGGATTCCTCGGCGAAATTCCCGCTGTGCTCTTCCCAGTTGTTCCTGTTGATTGGGATGATCTGGACAGAAATGTTTCGGGGTGGGTAAGGAACTGGAAGAGAAGCAAGGGATAGGATTTTAATGGGTGTGTTCTGTGCACCTTTAAATGTATTAATTCCCCATACAAATAGCATTCTTCTAGGGATGGCTTGAAATAACTTCTCACTAAGATCCTCCCTTCTCTTGCCTATTCCCATACATATACCAGAAGCGACTGTGGAGGGATCAAGACGAATAAATTCACAGATAAATTCACAGCATAATCACAATAAAGAATGCCAGGAAGTAAAGTAGGTGTGAAGTCACAGTAAATCAAACTTCAGTGCTATTGTAACAGCAAGGCTACTCCAGTGTGAATTTTTAACAGTGAATCTTTGTTGTGTCTTCCAGGAAGTTCTCGGTCATGGAAAAAAAAAGCCCACCTCTGTAGAAAAGAATTGAAACATTTGCAAAATGAATACATGCCATAGCTCATATTTTAAAAAATAACCTTGCTGTAGGGCTTTTCATATGCTTTTAGCAGCCACCTTTTCACAAGCATTAAACATCAGTTTAAAATTTAATATTTGTGAAAGCTTGATCTTAAGATTTGGTCTCCACAAGACAAGAGTCTGGCACGCAAAGAAGTTACTTCAGCTGATGGCAGGAGGTGAACACACAGCATTTTGTCTGTCTCACTGTAATTGCTTGTCTGCCTCTCCTTACACACTCTAAGTGTGAGTAACCTCTGCAAATAATTTTGCCTGGCACCTTTTAAGCTGGCACTTTACAGCACACTAATTTGTTCAACTCCCATCCCAGTCACAGCAACTAATAGAAAACCAGACTTTACATTCTCATTGGAGTTCATGTGAAAAATGAAGCATGGTTGGGCAGCAGGAAAAAATAAAAGGGATCCTGTTGGCTATGGTTCAATATCTGAACAACTGTATTTAGGATCTTCAGGACAGAACTCAGCTGGCATCAGTTGGCTTAGTTCTGTCCAAGGCAATGGACCAGCACCAGTGTATTCATCTGAAGATTTGGCCTTTTGATTTTATCGCTGGTACATTTCACTTTGGACCCTGATAAATGTCTGCGGTCCAAGAGATTAACAAAAAAGTTTTGGGCACCATCCCAGGACCAAATTAAATTAGTTCTGGACCCTGAACAAATGCAATTTTCAGCCTCTGCAACATTGCTGTCTTGGAAATTAAAAGTTCATGCTTCAGGGCACAGAGTGGCCGCCAAGTCGGGCAGCTATGACATTCTTCTCTGTGATGGAAAAGTGCACAGTGAGGAAGGGCTTCTGGAGCAGTTCAGCTGTGATTCACTGCACAGGGAGACAGACCAACAGAGACAGATCAATAGTCTGCTCAGTGCAGCTATTCCTGTGGCATAAAAATGCATTCCTTGCATGTGGTGGTGTTTGAGGGTCCCCAGGACAAGGGGAGAGATGAGAAACTTGACTCCATGTTTCAGAAGGCTGATTTATTATTTTATTACATACATTATATTAAAAGAAAATTATAAATTAAAACTATATTAAAGAAAGAGAAAGGAGGGAGACATCAGAAAACTAGAAAAGAATGAATAATAAAATCTTGTGACTGACCAGAGTCCCGACACAGCTGGACCTATGATTGGCCATCAAGTAAAAACAATCCACATGGAACCAATCAAAGATGCACCTGGTGGTAAGCAACCTCCAAACCACATTCCAAGCAATCAGAAAATTATTGTTTACATTTTTCTGAGGCTTCTCAGAAAGAAATCCTAGTGAAAGGATTTTTTCACAGAAAATATGTCTGTGACACTTGCACAAGGCCTAGGATATCTCATGTGAAGGAGAAGTTATTTTCTAAGAAGCAAGCTTTATAACAGAAACACTCACACAAATTTCCCTGTGCACTGTTTGCATCACAATCCTATGGAACAGCCACAACATCCTCTCTCTCCTCCTGTGCTCCCAGGACAGCTCCCACACAGCCCTTGCTCTCTGTGGGATCAGTCCCCTCCATACAGCAGCAAGAAAAGCAGCAATACAGATTTGAAAGAAATTATGTATAAGAATTTTCATCACCTGTTCTGTGCTGCTTGGGCTCGTGCTGGACCCCACTGTATTCCACCAGCGTGCTCTTGTTGAAGGTTGCTTCTGATACCAACTGAAATGTGATGTTGCTGTAGCATATGCCTGGCAGCCAGTGATTGAAAACTGTTTTACCTTTGAAGAAATCTGCAGAAGGTTTAAAGAGGAAAGAAGGAAGGGAAATAAAAAGCAGATAATGCATCAAAAGTTTGCTTTCTGATAACGTGACTGCACACGGTGAATGGGCAATGCTTTGGATGTTTAAACACTTTTCAGCCTGCTCTGAGACGAAATTGTAATAATTCAGTTTGCCAACACACTTTTCCTGGCTGTCAAAGCCACTTTGCTACCAGAAAAAAGAAAGACACCAAAAAACAAAAAAAAAGGCCCAGCACAAGAAACACGAGCTGCTTTTCACTGGCAAGGGAACTGAATCTGGCAACCTGCTCCACGTGACAGGGAACATCTCAAAGAGCATCTGACAGCTCCTGCAGACCTTTAACTGCTGCACGCAAAACCTCTTTGGTGTTTTGCTGACTGAGGCCCAGCTTGTGGGAGATGCTCAAAGGAACAATCGAGTGGTGCTGAGGGCTCAGCTCACATCCACCACACACGAGGTCTGAAGAGACCTTGCTCAGGGCTATCTGGCTGTGTGCAAGCTGATTAGTGAATCTCCTAATTTAGGCTGACTCTTTTATTTATCAGCAGTTTTAGCGTTACAGCCCCCAGAACCATCTATTAGCTGTGGAAGAGACAAATTACTGCTGGTGTCCTTTTTGTTCTCTGCAAAGAGGTCACCTGTATTTTCTGCCATGATCCAGACTTTATGCTTCCGAACTTCTGGCACTTTACAGCACTGAGGAGAGGATTTCTAGCCCCACTATGTATTGAAGCAAAGAGACTCCCAAATTCTCTGACCTCCTTCTGGAGGTGTGTATCTCCCTTTGCTGACTTTAAAGAGAGTTTCCAGTGATGAGTCAAAGACTGAGATCCTTAATTCAGTATATAAAATTCAATACAGCACCTACTGGATTGCCCAGAGATTTTGATTTTGGATTTAATTTTGATTTGATTTTGGATTTTACTGCCACTGTGGGATGTTAAATCATTGGGGTTTCAGGGTCCACAAGGCACATTTGTGCCTTCCTCACCTCTTAGGGTACTTCCTACAGGACATTTATAGTCCCATTTATATCTCTGAGGCAGATACTGTGCTTAAGCCATACTGCAGGGCAAAAGTTGTGAAGAAATATATGAAAGAGTTCAGTTACAAACAAATAAAAAAGAAAGCAGAATTTGCTCTTGGTCAGATCATTCAGGTTGGTTGTTTGCTCAGGCTGACTGTCTAGACTGTTAGATTGATTGCCCTTGATTAGATTTTTTTAGGAGCATTGAAATTTCTATTTTGCAGCAGGGTTTATTAGCTCAGGGACACACTGAATGCTGCATTGATGTACTGTACAGCACAGCACTGTGTCACTGCAGGGTGACACAGAACCACCAGGCTTGATCCTGTGCCAACAATCAGGTTTATTGAATGGGTTTCCCTCCTCTGGGACATCCCAGAGCTTTCCTATCATCCACAGACCAAAGAGGGAACCTTGGCCAGAGGGGAGAGCCAGGGAGATTTTGTATTGCTTTGAACTGACACAAAAGCACCAGGGACTGGGGATGCCTTCCCTGGCTAATTTCACACTGAATAAAAAAATCCAGAGTCTTCCTCTAAAATCCAAAAGAAGGGAAACATCACTAGAAGTAGGATTCTTGGAATTTAAAAATCCCAAGTGAACCACCAGTTCAATTCAAAGACCTATCCCTTACTACACAATATACAAGCACATTAGCAGAAGCAAAAATCATTATATATATATAATATATATAATGATTATATATTATATATATGATATATAATATATAATCATTATATATAACATATAATATAACATATATTAATTAATATACATGTAATATACTATGGAATATATAACATTATATATATGATATATTTATAATATATAGTCATTATATATATATATATAATATGAATACATGTCAAAACCCCCATCTAAGACCACTGTTTTGGACGTTTCCAGCAGAGTTAGCATTAAATTTTGGTGAAATAGTTTCCACCTACCTTTGTAGAGCATTGTTCTGTAGTCTTTTCCTTCCCAGTAGCTTATATTGACCCTGGTAAAAACATTGTACTTCTCTGGGTACTGAATTTCAAACAACACTCCTGTTTCTGGAGATGGCTTGTAGTCATAGATAGAAACATTGCTCACAGGAAGTGGTTCTAAAGGATATACAAACAAAAGGGGGGAAAAAGGAAGAAAGGGGCAAATTAATAGGCAAAATGAGTTCTTTGCACATAAAAAAAAATCAATGAAAATAAATGCTTTTGTAAGTATGGCACAGGCACTCTTAGATCTACAAGATGATATTTGGGGTTTCACTGAGGTGTGGGGCAAAGCTACCTGGGACATTGTCAAAGCCAGGATTTCTATATACCCCTCTTTAAAGAATGTATTTTCTTACCATTTATGCTTTAACAGCAAAATTTCCATATTTGACATTTAAAAAAAATTATTATTTAAGCACTCAGTCATGACCTCAGAAACATTTTCATCTTTAATACTTGTCAATCACGTAGAAGTGCCCAGACAAAACCAACACAACACTTGAAAGTGCTCGTGACTTCAGCATAACTGTAGAGCTTTCAAGATAAGCTGAGAAAATAATCTGTGTAATGGCCAAAGGAAGCTACACGAATAAAGATTTCCTATTTTGGTATCTATACATTTCTTCGTTTTGTGGGTAGTTCTACAGTCCCCATTCCCACCATGTGAGAGGGCCACCATCCTTATCTGTTCACCCACACCAAACTTCTACAAAAGAAACAGCACCACTGCCATTATTTTACAGATGAATAACTGAGGTACAGAGAAATAAAGTGGTTTATTGGAGGGCACAGGAAAGCCTGTGCACAGGAAGGAGGTAAGTCAGGAGCTGCTGCTCTCTGAACTCAGAGTCAGCAACAAAAATTAAGAAAAATACCCTGTGTCCTGTGATTTGAAATCCAGACCAGTGCAGCTCCATCAGCTGAGGAAAGCCATGTCAGTTCACTGCTGCATTGTTGCTGACAATAAGAAAGTCACATTTTTATTCAGCCTTTTCTACTCAATAAAAAACCCCAAGAAAAACTAAAAGAAAGAATATCTTTTGTTCAATGCCCTCCTCAGCAAGAAAAAAAATGACAGCAACCCAATTATCCTGTGGTTAAGAGGTCCAAACAAGGTTATATTGTTAGCTGAAATTTGTCATAGTAACATATTTTAATGGAGATAGCTACTGTAATTATGCCTACATCCTTATAAAGATTAGCATGTTGATTTAGTTTTTGCACACTACAGGGATCAGATTGCAAAATTCAGGCTGTTGATTAGCACAGCCCTACAGGACCTGTTCGAGTCCAAAATTCTGCTGCTGTAGGCCCTGGAGAAAAAACAATAAAATATTTTTCCCCAAAGAGCATACAGTAACAATGGGCAAGAGAAAGAGCAGATGAAATGGGAAGATCAGTATCACTATCAAAAGTGGAATTATCCCACAGGAGGTGAAGTTAATCAAAGCTGGAAAAGCAACACTGCAGTGAAAGAGAAAACTAAATCCCAATGACCAGTAGAGTATTTTCACTACAATTTCAAGTTTCTAGATGTGATGAGAAACAGAAGAAAAACCAATTGGGAATAAAACCATAGATGTAAACAAAATCTCTCACCAAAACTAGTGTGTCATCATTTCTAACTTTGCCAGAACATGGAAATGCAATAGTGTGGGATTATTAAACTATTTCTCATGGTATTATCTCCATCAGATATATATCAGTATATTTGTACATTAACCACTTACAAAGAGAAACTCCCTGTTCCACAGATACCAACAGGCACTTCAGTGATGGGATCTGTGAAAATTCTGCTGACATTTCATGATAGCCCAGAAATCAGCAGGAGTAGAGCAGAGCACAGGAAACAAAGCCTACCCTCTTCTTTCTGCCAACGCTCTCCCCATCGCTTATTCCGAAATAAAGAGTGGAAATGACTCCCCACATGGCCAGAGGGTTCATATCACAGCTCACACAGCACAGCAGAGTGGTTTAAATGTCAATAACAATCTCTAAATAGCACAGTGCTTATGTGCAGGCATCTCCCACACTGGTGGGTGTGCCCTGGGCTTTCTGCTGCTATCTCATTCACATCCGAGGTCTCCTCATTTCTGAAAGAATTACTGAAACTTCCTTGTGCCAGTGATTCAATTACCCCCCTTTATTCCTTCCTACAACAAATCAAATAAAGGATGGAAGCCATATTCATTTTTAATCCAGATGATTTTTCCTCCTGATGCTTTGATTTAATTAAGCAACAATTGAATTAAGTGGTAATCACCACAGCCTCTCTTTCGCGTCGCTATCTTCCTCTCTCTATCCTCTCCTTGCTCGTGGCTGATGTTAGCAGAGCTGCATAACTGGCATAATGCAATTTAGAGATCCTCCCATTATCTTACTTCCTTCAGCACCAAATCTTCACATCAAAAGCTATTTGCACACTGTGAAATTAAAAGAACGCTCAGCAGATAACCATCATGCTCTGTCTTTCACTTCCTAACTGCTCCTAGGGCTATTAAAATTAAAGAATATGCAAAATGCCACTCTTTACTATCTATATTTATAATTCAGAGCATAAACAGTCTGGTCTTTTTAATTTTACTATTTTCAGTGTTTAGGATCCAGCTTGTCACAGATTTAAGTGGCTGTCAAGAAATAGCCTAAATAAAGTGGAATCACAGAAATTTAATACTTAGAGCTTTATAAAAGCCCTGTACGATGGTGAAGTCATATTACAGAAGGGATTTAGAGCATTTCACTGTCCCTTTTAATAGTTTAAAGTACCTCTTCACTTACAATCTCTTTATTTTTAGACTTGGAGATTATATTATACACACATAGACAAGATTGCAGCATCAAGACCTGAATTTGCCATTTTTCATAGTGCCTCATAATCTGCTGCTTCTGTAGCAGCTGCTTTCCCAATTTATCTGTTTATAGGAAAATCAACTTCTCTGTTTATCCTGGACTTTCCAGCATTTTGCATTTAGCATATAACTTACATTACACAAGCATCAAGACAGCATAATAAATGTGCCTAACATCTTCCTCCAATGCCCTGGAAAATTCTGAATGCTAAATCCTTCATTAATGCATTCAGTTTGTGTCAGACACATTAATATTGGCAATTCAGGGGGAGAAAAAAAGTCCTGTGAAAATAAGTACCATATTTCAATCTAAATCAATTTGTTTGTAATATGTGCAGATTGGGTCACTCTACAAATTGAATTGATTATTGTTGTGGCTTTGAATACAGCATTACATGTGGGACTGAGATCTCTTGCTTCTCACATTGGAACCCAGATTAATCGTTATTTACCTCTATATTGTGACTTTTATAAAAAAGATGTCCCATTAATGGAGTGACCAAACCCTCAAGGGTAATTGTCTTTATTTACAGGAAGAAGTTCTGAATTATGTAATTTTCTCCCCAGGATGACACTATTTATGTAGCTGTACCATTACTGGGAGTAAGGCACAGCCAGGGTAAAGCCTCCATTATGCTGTAAACTTTAGGATGCTTTATCTCTTGTTAAAAAGAAACCATCTTTGAGATTAAAGAAGCTCTTGTTCAATACTTTGGGAACACAATGTTCAAGTTTATGATAGGCGATAGTGATATTGTGCTTATGAAGGGGGAATGTCAGTGAAAATATACCTGAGCAATGATGACATGTAGTGCAATTTCTACATGGCCACATAAGGTGATAAATAAAAAGATGACACAACCTAAAAAATAATGTTGTCACAAGAACAAAGGCATAACTACTGCTCTTGAACAGATTTAGGTCAATTGTTTAGATCCTCCTTACAATGCAAATTACAGCAGGCTGCAGTTCTTTCTGTTTCTTTGATTCTGATGGAGAAGGTTTCTCACCCTAAAAAGAGGATAACGTGGTTTATTTGCTGGGAGAAGATGAGCCCTAATGGACCTAGATGCTGCTGTGAGTTACATTTCAAAGTTAGGGCTGCCACGGATAACCAGCCTTTTTAAAGGTGTTTCACATCATCCTTTAAGAAAGAAAAACATGAAGGGCTAAAGTTTCACATTTCATTGAGGAAAAAAACCCTCTGAAGCTGAGAGTTAAAGAACGCTGATCCATTAACAAGCCAGAGGAAAGGACTGGACCTGCTGAATCACTTCCTGCAGCATCTGGCACAATGACAGCAGAGCATTAACTGGGTGTAATGCCAATTACTCTCTGATGCTGGAGATCAGAGTCCCAGCAGCAGCTGTTGGCCTCTCCAGGAGAATATTTTTGTAGGAGACACAGAGGCAGAACTCCCCCTAAAGGGAATATACTTCATAGTCATGTATGTAAGGAACCATCAGCTTTTGAAACAATGAGACATTTTACCACTCAGAACTCCTAATCAACAGCTAAAATAAAAACCAGGCAGAGCTGCTCTTAATTACCATCAGAGATCCTCATATCCAGATTTCTCCAATTCCCAGCAGAGACACGTTTTTTCTTGCAGCATACAATATCTTTGCAATGTACTGCTTTCCCCATTCCTACAAATGTATAAACATTTTTTCCTTCACAACATAAACCTGACAGTGCATATGGGAAAAAAAAGAGCTATATGGGTATGACTCACCCTAGGAAGAATAAAATAAGGCTTCAAGCTGGGAAAACGTAGGATGAGTGAGTGAGAATATCAATCACTGATTTTAGAGATGTGCTCTTCATTTATTTCATAAACTACTTTAAAACCAATTAGTAATAAGGTGGAATTTTCAGTCAAGTATTTCAAATACTAAATAAATTATACAAATTCCAGAGTTACTTCTCCCCCATTGAAAAGCCAAAGCTCCAAGAGCAGAGGAAAGCAAGCCTGAAACAGCTGTGTGAGATACCAGAACCACTTTAACATTGCCCAGACTGGAAGAGGTGACTTTGGCAGGCACAGCACAACTGCATTTATAGGAATTCAGCCAGGAAGGTGAGATTCTCACAATTATTCTTCTCAAAACCATTGCAAGGATCTTTAAAAAGCAGTCAGGGTTTCCATTTTTCTCCTTCAGTGATGTACTGAGCCAAATTTGCTGAACACAACTTTGCTACAGAATCAGAAAGGGCGATTTTGTGCTAAAATTCAATGTTACAGGTTTCTTATCTAAGAGTTTTCAAATAGCTCATCCTTTTCACTGCAACAATCTGGACCACAGAGCCTAAATGAGGAAATTCTACAGCTTGTGCCATCTTTGATTAACATGAGAAAATCCTGAAATTCTCCAAATCAGAGACAAGCAGAAGTGTGCAGTCTTGTAGAAAAAGACCAAATGAAAAATGGAATGCTCAAAAGGAACTTATACATGAATATCTGCATGGATGACGTGCTCATGTGCAATGTAAGGAGGTGATCCAAGACAGACAGGATGGCTTTGTTAAGGACAAATTGTGCCTGAAAAAATCTGAAGGTTTACATTGAATATGAAGAAAAACTTCACTGAAAAGGTGGTCAGGCATTGGAATAGGTTGCCCAGGGAAGTGGCTGAGTTGCCATCCCTGGAAGTGTTCAAAGAATATGTGGAGGTGGCACATGGGGACATGGTCTGGTGGTGAACCTGACAGTGTTGGGTTAATGGTTGATATTATCTTTTCCAACCTAAATGATACTATGACTCTGTGTTACAGCTATATAAATATGATATGATTTTGTATTTTTATATGTACATACTTATGCCCATATACTTATATGAAGAGTTACACATATATATCCCTATATATAATGTATAAAATGCATATTTTGTCAGCTTTTCAATGCTTTTCTGGTCAGAAACCTTTAAGGGATAAAAAAAAAAAGTCTTCATTTAAATGTGTTCTTCTCTTGCCTTTTCTTGCCAATTCCCTTAGAGGTGGCATATTGATGGGAGACATGAACAGGAGGAAGGAAATATCATCAGGATTTACCACCAGAAAGCAGAAGTCTTTCATGACTCTCACTGAATTTCTAAGTAGGCACTGCCTTTGAGGCACCTTGGTCTTGTTTTGATGAGCACTTTTTGGGTACACTCAGCTCTGTGTGAAACAGACCTCCAGCACACATTGAAAATCTGGATCTCCTTTGCAGTCTCCAGGAGATCCCAAAAAACTCTTGGGAGCACTGCCTTGGGAATAACCACATTGGCATCACCGGCTATCCTGACTGATTTATTTTGTGGCAGCCTAATGAATGGGGTCAATCTGCCACTGGTAAAGCTCTCCTGACACCAATGGAGTTAGAGCAGGAATTAATTTGGTAGTGGGAGCTAATTGCAATGTGCCATTCTTTCACGTGTAAGATATAGATGGAATAATTTAGATGGTTACATGTCTTTGCATGATTAAATAAACCAAGAATGTTAAACATTCAGAGAGCACAGGGCAAAAAGAAAAATATAGATCTATCCTAATTATTATCTGCCAAAAAAATCAAGTTAATTGATAGTCATAAAATTATGAAAAACAGGAAGTGGACAATACCAACAACAGGGGGAAAAAGCCCAACAACAAACCAAATACCACCTCATGCATGTTTTTAGGAGAAACCAGTGGTCACAACAGGAGTTTTAAGAACTCTTCTCAAAATCTGAAGGGTATTGAAACACCTCAAAAATCCCACCCCAGCACCCTGCCTTTTCATTCCAAATTTACTTTCAGTTCTGTGCCTTGTGCTCCAGAAGGTGAACTCAGGAGCAAAGGCTGCTACAAGAGAGCCAGCGCTCAATCAGTCTGCCTGACAGAAAATATCACAGAGGAGATTGGATCCTTTCCCTTCCAAACGGAGGGAATTTAGTCTTCAGTCACAATTTACAGCCTACTTTTGGAGTTCAGTACCCTTCAATGCTGCCTGCAGGACTGCCCTTTCTTTGCCACAAATGTGGTTGTCTCTCTGTTGAGGCAAAACCAGAGAAATCCCCAGTTCTCTCTCTGTTACACCTCGGTGTTCAGGAAGGGCCAGCCAGGGGAAACTTAGTCTTTCCTTTCTTTCTGCCCACACCTTGTGAATTTTCACTCACACCTTGTCAAAACTTCTTCCCTACTGCTCTCACACAGGGAAGTATCCGACACAAAACCAGAACCCATTGAAAAAAACCAACCCAACCTTCTTCACAAGAAGAACTCATGGAGAAAATAAAAAGCCACACACACAGACACAAAAGAGAAGAAAAGAAGAATAAGATGTTACTTACTGGTTAGCACAGTGATTGATCTTGCTGACTTGGAAACCATATTTGAGTTGACCACTAAGAGAGTCACTATGTAATACAGGCCATGGTATTTGGCATTGAAAACCACAGGGGCAGGTAAAGTGCTATTGAATTCATCAAACTGGAAAAAGTAGTTCTTGGATTCCCCAGCTATCTTCACAACGTAGACAGAGGATGAGCTCACCACGTCCGATGCCTCCAGGGACACAATGATACAATTGTCCTCTCTGACAGCAACTTGGAAAGGCTCTGCACTCTGCAAGGCGAGAAAAAGAGTTTGTTTTGGTAAAATCTAGTATTTTAATTTTCACCTTTTTCCCTTGTTATCCATAAGATCCTCATATTTGCAATAAAGTTACGTCTTGTATTCTACTGGACAGTTAACATCAATCAAGAGCAATTATTTCAGGCTGCAATTCACAGTCAGCCAGAGCCCACAGGTATCTGATTTTCAGAGGCCAGGCTCTCTGCAACAGAGGATGGATCCTGCTGTGTGGTTTTTGATACTCCAGACACTCCATTCCTTACACCCTGAGGAATAAAGCCTCTGTCATCCTTTCATGAGGAAAGGTGAAGTAGAGCAGAAGGAGGATGAGATTGGAAAGGGTATCAGGGCAAGAGGATTTCCAAAAAAACCTCAATGTCATTTGAATCCCCAAAATGAGGTGATTAAATCAAGACTCTTTTATCTTGCAGAAACAGGATAATATATTCCTCAACACAATATATTCTGAAAGGCTACAACTGAAGAATAATTTTGGGTACTGCCTAAGCTTTTCCAAATGTGTATTGTATTAACCATACTTGCCTATTGCAGCAAGTACCATTTCTTACCACTATGTGCATAGTTTTGCCTAGCACTTTTTATTTCGTAAGCTACAGCATTTAATTTTCAATATTTCATTTATTAGTGGTAGAGAGAAAGGAGCAATTTAACCTTGTTTTCATGTATCATGAGTGTGTTAACCCACGGCCAGCTGAAAACACTTTCCTTTTTATTAATTTCAAACCAGCTGTCAGGAGAAGCACTTGTTCTCTACAGGAATTTCAAAACAGATTCATGCTAATTAATGAGAAAGAAAAGTTCAAGCTTACTTTAAGAGTTGCATTTTTGTTTATTAGACCACACCACAGTTTATAATTATTTTACCCCCCATGAAAACTGTAATATCTGGTATTTTCAGTTCCCAATTCCACAGTATTTTTTTCCTTCATGTTTCACAGGCTGAGAGCTCACAGGGAAAGGCAGAAAAGCAAGGATAGTTTGCAACTTCTTTGATCAAGTTTTTCCTGTACCAAAGAGAGCTAGAGACCTCCTTCAGAGATTAATTCTAACAGCCTGACGACCTACTATTTTCTTGTGGTTTTGTTTAGTGCTTGTTCTTCCGTGAAAACAATATTTCTGGGATTTATGCTGCGAGAACCAGGATCCCTACTTGAAATTCACACATCTGGTGTTGCCAACTCCTGGCATTCAAAGAAACACCTCAATTAAAAAAAAAAAAAAAAAAAAAAAAAAAAAGGAAAAAAATTCACAACAACAATAATAACAGAAGTAAACCTGCCAGGAATAAATAATTGGTTCTAGAAGTGTAAGATTTAGTGTAAGATTTAAACCAGCAGCAGTTTGTCTTTCCATGTATTGATGGTATTATTATTGGGCTTTGACATTTACAGTGTACCTAAGGCTATGCCACCCTAGAGGCAAAGCCACAGGCTTGAGACAGAGCCCCTGAGCAAACCCTCCCATCTGATGCAAGAGGAGAACAAGGCACAAAGCACATAATCAGTGCAACCCAAAGAGGATAACCTGTCTAGACAGCTCCAAGCCTGAGATTAAGAACAGAGGCAATGCAACTTCAGCTGCTGACTTGAGGCTTGCTTTAGTTAGTCTTTAAAAAAATTACTTTTAAGTTGTTAAAATTGTATCTGCCAATGTTATCAGTGGGAGAATATTTTGGTATGGAAGTCTGGGTAATTTTTCACACATGGCAAAGCAATTGCTCCAAAAGGTTTATAATGTAAAACTACAGCTACAAAAAAGCTTCCATGTGTTTTCCCCAGCCTGAGCTGAATTCAACAGACTTACCCTTGAGTAGATCAAAATTCTACATTTCAAGTGGTTGCACTTTGCCTTAAATCCCAGTCTAGCATTTGGATTCACACAGACTCAAACATTTAACTGGGGATTATGCTTAGATCTGCTCAAAACCAAGGAGGGGTTCTCTTATCCTTCTTACTCCCTACTTTCTTTTCACTAAGAAAATGTGGAATCAATCCTACTTCAGCCCTCCTGGTGTGGGGAGACAGGAGAATGAAGGCACAGGTGCCCTGGCTTTCCAGAGGCACATCACTGTTGTATCACAGGAGCCATGGTTGTCTTCCAAGACCAAGCAAGGACTCAGCAAGGTTATTTCTACACACTAAGCTTGCAGTTCATGTATAATCCCATAGAAATCTGTAGGTTTTGACCTTCCACAGGCTTGCATTTGAATGCTTCACTAGAGGAGGAAGAATGGTGCTGTCTCTGAAATTATTCTGGCCTTCCCTTGGCCTTGGCACTGAATTCCACAGCTCCAACTCCACGTGCCTACCTGGCTACAAAGAACCAGCCCAAAGTGCCAAATGAATTTATATGTGCCAACGAACAGTTCAAAGCAAGTTCCTTGTAGCTGGATGCTATAAATCAATTGCTATGCTAATCAAGTACAGCTGGAAATTAAGCATATAATTGCAGAGTCATGGACATTCCTAGGATATAATTAGATATCAGGCAATGCTCGTGTGGGTTGTGATTTTACTCTTTGATTCTTCCATGGGTATTGTATTAACCATGATGAAGACCATGCTTTTATTTTTTCCTCCCTCAATGTTTTCCTGAATCCACAGCAGCACCATTCAGCAAATGGTTCACAAGCTCCCACACAATCAGCATAGAATGCTTCTGCCAGCTAAATAAAACTCTCATACATTTGCTGTTGTTACCTATGACACCTGCCTGGGGTAAATAGCTTTTTTTTGAGTGCTCCATCACCTTAAGCACATGGGGATTAAGAAATGATAGCTTCCCTCATCCATGTTTAGATGTTTTGGAACCTCTGCTGCCATGATGCATTTTTTGAGGGCCATCTCCTTAGCAGCCCTGTGCCCCATCCAGCCCATCACTGGAGGATGCATCCCTCTCTGGAGTGGCCCCTTTCCAGTGATTGTGTGTCCCTCTGGGCGCTTTCCAACTGCTGCATGCAGGGGACACATGGTATGGGGGAGACATCTGCTCCTTATTATCCACTGGCTCTTGAAGTAACTTTTGGCCTTTAATTTCTAAGATTGGAGTGGCAGATCAGAGATCAATAAAAGGAATTGGCAATTAACATGTCATGAGATGAAATAATTTATCTCCTTTGGAATATGGAATATGTTGTCTCTTTTGGAATATATTGTAAAAGGACAGACCATTCTGGCCATCCTTCCTCCAGGTTGTCCAGGGTCAGGGTTACCAGCCAGCACCGGGCTTGTGATTTTGAAAAGATTTCTAAGAAAAAAAGCTGAGTATTTTCTCTAAGCACCACTGCAAGTGACAAACGTGCCCCACTTAACTAGACTGTAAGGCCAGTGTGTCTTAAGACTGACAGCATCAGTATGGTAAATACACATTTCATTACTTCTGGTCAGCTACCTCCAGGATTTAATTTGCTGGTGTCACAGCTTGAGCGGCTGTTTCATGCCTGTGGGGAAATTTGGCAGGGCCTGTGCGTTCAGAAACAAATGATTAGCTCCAACTTCCTTCCTAGTTCATTATTACAAGCTCGTGCCACGATAAAGCACTTTAGAAGAAGAAAAAAAGAAAAATGAGGGGGGGAAGTAAATCCCACAGTGTGATGCCTGTTCACAGCCATTTCCAGGGCAGGGATGAGTCATGTTAGTGGAATTTCCAGCCAATAACCAGGTCCCAATTAAAATAAAAAGGAAGGGGAGGCAAGGAGATATACAACATGTCAAATAAACAATATCCAAAGAGTAATAGGAAAATAAATGGTGTGCAGCAGAGCTCAGAGTCCTCTTTTCAGAAGTTTATATCCTCGGTTTATTTCCATATAACAGAATGAGTTTTACACATGAGGAAGAGATCAAAGCTGCAAAACAACTACTGATTTTAAGTGCTCTAGCTTCTGAATGTCTCATTCTGAAACACATTGTGCCAGAACTCAATTACCAGAAGTGCAAGCAGTTACAAGTTCTGCTGAGGAGCTGTGGCCACTCATCAGCTCTGTAAAATTAAAGTACTGGAAACTGCATCTCATTATCTAATGCCAGACAAGTGGAACTAAAATCCCAAACAAATCTGACTTTGGCCAGCTTTTACAGAGTAAATCTTGCAGCATTCATAGGATTTTCAAAGTAAATAGGAGCAAATTTTAAAGCTATGAGGATCTACTTCTCAGGCACCATGCTGAACACCTACTGCATGATGCAAATATATAAAATAACACAAAACAACAAATATATAAAATAATACAAAAATAACATCCATGAAAGTGCAAGAAAATATTGAACAATACTATATTTAGACCTCTTGGGTGAAATACTGGCTATTTAGTGAGTGATACTACTACACTCTGATATATTTTGTCCTGGTGGCCAATAATGCTAATTTCATTCTAAATCATGTGATGACTCATTCTCACTATGATTCATCTTAATTAATCTTAGGTACTTAAAAGGAATGACTAAGCCAGGATGACCTTTTCAGACAGAACACCTGTGGATTCACCTAAGACTGGAATTAATTGTGAAAAATGCACTAAACAGCAAAGGGCTGATGGTCCCAGCTTGGCAATATTCCTGCAGTCCTCTGTCACTGGGTGCACTGAGTCTAAGCCTTACAAAAAAGGCCACATTGGGATCCAGATTTCAGGATCCTGGCCTTTGCTACAACCACAGAAAGCAGGAAAGAAATAAATAGCACTGCAAAACACGCTTCCTTGGAATTGCTAGCTATCATTATTAGCTCCTAGAGTTTAAATAAAATAGCTAAACATGTCCTTAAAGAACTTAGGGAAGTACATCCTAAGCTTTCCACTTGTTCCAGTGAATTCTAGAGTAGGCACAGACTTCAGTGCTCACTGGAAATTGTTTGACATGATCTTTGAAAGTGTGAACAAAAAGTGTTACAGCCTTCTGACAGAAATGTAAAGACTTCTGGAAAATAAGGATATTCATTTCTGAGGCTTTTGTTTTTATCTACACTTTCCCACAGGTTGCGTAAAGATCATCTCTTAATAAACACTCCCCAGAAGAAATACTCCACGGGAAAAAAAAATGCAAATCTGTATAGTTAAGATTTTCCATGCAAAAGGGAATATTTTAACATGTAAAAAGATAGTGAAAGCTGCAGTTCTCAATAATTTATGGTTTGTGATTCAGGTTAACACATCATTTCTGGCATTCTGCTCTATGAATAGTGTCCTCAGCCCTGTTGCTATTCTGAGTCTCAGAAAGCCAGTAACAACAGTGCTCTGGTCATATTTTATAAATGAGCTTCCACATTGCTTTGCTCTGGGAGACAGCTCTAAAGGGAGGAGTATTTTTTTCCCATCTCTGCCCACAAAGGCAGAACATGAGGGTGGGTTTTTTTAAGCAAACATCATTATTGTGTGTGCAGCCCACCATGTTTTGCTGCCATTTTGAAGTTAATAACCTGGAAGGAAATATTTTTTCACATAATCAACTGCTACTATGACAGCATTAAGCTGTCATATTCCAGAATGTTAATTTCAGTAAGACTAATATCTAACGTATTTTAGCTGTATGTCCCACTGTTAACATGTCCAATACTTGATAAATTATTGCTAAATATATATTTTTAGCCCATCTTTCTAGTGCAGAGGTCAACACCCAACCATGTTGATTCAGAGGCCTTGATGTTAACAAGGTTTAAAACTAAGTTAGGAATTCTAGGATGTCATTTTTCCCTGCACATGTGCACCCCAAATACAACAGGAATTCACACCCAGGCACACGCAGTTTGGTTTCTCTCCACTCTAGATTTTTAGCTTTTCCCTAGTACTAAAATTATGTCAAAAAAGCATAATTCTGCTGAAAGAAAATATGATTTTGATATGAAAGAAAATATGATTTCCCTTCTCCAACTCAGATCTTTATGGAGCCTCTGCAATTAAAGTTTAGCCATCCCTTGTGGATGTAGCCAAACACATGCCAGATGAACCTTGTGCTTTAATTAAAATGCATCTTCCCTCTTGAGCCTGCATGTGAATAACAGAAAATGAAAAAGGGCACAGGAAACATATCACATTGCCTCAAATCCCTTACTTCTACCAAAAGAGACCTTCTCCAGTCAATTCTTGCTCTCTGGGACAAGAATGAGAGCAAACTCCTGCCTGAACCAATGGTAAAATGATCAGAGCTGAGCACGTGCCAGGTGGGATCCCCTGCTAAATTCCAAAAATAACAAATAGGGGGAAGGGAAGAGAAAGATAAACTCCGTGTACACATTATCCTGAGAACACACATACCATCCAGCAATTAAGAAGGATGGAGTGCAATTAAGCAGAGCTTCCACCTGCAACTGCAGCTCACTGCCCACCCCAGGGGGAAGGAGGAACAGATCACCTCGTGGCAAGGCTGAAGGAGACGGCAGAGTGAACAAATGAGCCACAAATTCAGGCAGATTTTGAAGAATTTGATGATTAGAAAGAAGTCTCTCCTTGCATGGTGAGAAACAATCTCTGAGGGGCTGCAAAGTTGGGGGATGAGAGGGAGCACACTGGAGATGTGGGTTTGGGTGATGAAGGACAAATTCATTCATGCTCAGTGCTTCAGCTCCAAAACTGTGGATTCACCTCTGCCAATAATGGAAGTCTGTAACAGAAGCTTCTGATGCTGAAACAGCTTCTGAACAGCTGCTGATGCTGAAAGGTGACACGAGGAAGTTGCACAGAAAATTCCTGGTGTTCGACAGAATGGAAGGGCTGATGTTGCATCATGAGAAAACAATTCCAGCAGTGCTGTGCAGCTGACATGAACTGAACTGGAGGCAGCTAAACTTCATACTCATGCTGAGAGTATAACAGAGGGCTACAGACTGACCTGGTGGGTGCTATGAGAGTGGAAAATGCCTGAATTTTTCATTAATAGGGTGCATATATACCCTTCATATGTGCACATAGTTCTTAAAGGCAGAATGCAATGCTTTGCTACTTGCACTATCTATAAAGAACACAGCTGGGAGGAAGTTGAGTTCTCACTTGTCAGAAAAAAATTGGAGACCAAAGTGGTTATCAAATTAATTTGTAATCACAAAGCAATGTAAGGGAAAATGAGGGAAGAGAACCAGACTTTCTCTTCCCCCCCATGTTGATCTATAATAAGAGAACAATGAATTTACTTGTAGAGAGAGGTTATTCCAGAATCCTACTTCTTTGTTCCATATCTGCAAATGTTTTTAAAGGGGATTAGGCACCAAAGTGCCCTTAAGTAGTTTCAAAATTCTGAGACTACTAGAGAGGTTTTGAAATAGGGATGGATTTGTCAAAAAAAAAACCCAAAACAAAACCAACATCAAAAAACAAAACAAAACAAACCCAAACAACAACAGCAAAAACTTATAAAACCCTAAAAAAAACCACATGTTCCAAATTTGGTTTTGTGACTTCACATTGGTCTGGTGCTCACTTTAAACAATCAGTCTGCCTCTTTGGTGGTCATTTGTCTATCATCTCCTGCCTCAGCTCCCCAGAAAAAAAAGCTGCAAACACCCACCACCCTTTCTTCATAGGTCACAGGAGTCATGGCATGACTGGAAAACCCAAGTTTAAATCCAGATCAGCAGTTTTCATATTCTGTGCTTATTTACCCTTCTTCCCTGAGCCATAACTGTGATGTGGCTATCCCTCAAAGATTGTTCACTCAGGTTCAAATACAGGTTTATTTTTTTTTGAGATCCAAGAGGAACCTGATGTTCTGCACTTTGATTACTCTGCACTGTCCCTGTGCTCTCTAAACTGGCAAGAGATGAACAGACAAGCTGCTGAGATTTTCTGTTATTTATATATAGTTTCTGCAGATGAATGGTATTTTTCCTTACTAAAGTATTTGCTGTGGTAAAGTGTGTGTGTGTATGAGTGTGATTGATTGTTTTGCTTGATAAGAGGTTTTTTTGCTTTTTTCTGATCTGTGCTCAAAGGGAAGCAAGCTGACAGTGCCATTTCCCTGATTACTATCAAGAGATGAGCTCTGTAGCTCTTTGTACAGCGCAGGGTCAATTGCAAATCCACACAGAACATTTCAATTGGAGCTCCAGCCTGATTGTCCATTCATTTCTAGCGTGGCTTCAGGCTCAGTTCAGCCATTTGTAGCAATCTGCTAGGATCATATCCACAGAAGAATGCTCTGTCACACTGGCAGCGGGCTGCTCAGAAGGCATAAACGCCCCAAACTCCAAAGCTCAGAACCTGCCACTGCCACCCTGCCCTGCAGGGACAGCTTCAGCAGGATTTATTTGGTTGCAGTGTATCGAGAATTTTGTTTTTAGCACAACTGCCAGGGGCTGACTTGGAGGAAGAGAAAGAGAGGAGTGAATACAAAGAGCTCAGGAAATGGAGCCAGGACCCTCAGCTGCTGGAAAGCCATTCCAGATGTAAAAGTGCCACCCCAGATGCCCAGAGCAGGAGACCAGGGGACAATGACTGCTGTTGCATAAATGAGGACACCTCAAAAAATTTCTGGCCAGAACTTTTGTGATGAGACTTCTGTGCTAAGTGTGAGATTAATCTGGCTTCATTTTATCATAATAAAAATTGTGTGCCTAGTCAAATCTTATCATCTAGGTTCCCTCTGTAGGGAGAGAGGGATATGAAGAATTTGGTTTACTCACTTAACGTTAAACAAGCTGTCTCCTGCAGATGTTTGTCTCTGTGCACGTTCCATTTAAACACCAGGAGGCAGATGAGAGCAGAAACAGCTGTGCATGGTTTGATGGCAGCTGCAACTCAGATTTTTAAAGCCATTTTTATGTATTATGGCTCCTAGTCTTTTTTTCTTGTCCAAATTGATATGATAAGGTTTCAATTTTCTTTAGCTATTCTCTTCTTCAGCAGTATAAAAGTGCATGGTGGCTGTTACTGAGCAAGGCAAATAACTAAGCACATGGAAGGTGCTACTCAGCAAAAGATGCAAGCATGTCCATAAATCCTTTGCCTCTGTGACACAGGCAGGCCCTGAGTACAAAGAATCAATCAGGAGATCAAGGTCTCTTTTCTGGAGCTGCCAAAGAGTGATAACCCCTGAAACCTCCTTCTAATTTGTTTTGAGTCTTTTACCAAGTGAGGTTGCTAAAAGTCTTTCAAAGAACAATAAAAGTCTTGGTCTCTTAGGTGATGCTGAGCCTCCTGCTCTGCAGGTTCAGTGCTGTCCTCACAGAAATTATTATTCCTTGCTGTGGTCGTGTGGGTTTTACACTTGGCAGCTATTCAGTGGCCAACAGGGATGCAGTTAAACCACCACAAATACATTCATCAGCCCAATATCTCAGGCTGAGGTAGCTCAGCAGTGATGGCACGGAGAGCAGACACATTAAATTTCTGTCTGGTTTGGCAGCTACAGACCCTGAGAGTGTAGAACTGAAAGAACTAAACTTTTGCCATTAGCTTTCTTTCATATATTTCTCTTTTAATACCTGACAGAGCTTTTCCCCAGGCATGACAATGGCTACCCAGGCAAGAGAAGGCTTAATAAAGTGAGAGATGAAATCAGCTGAGAAAAGGCTGAGTGGAAATTGGCAATGAGAAGTCTGTTCCCTACAGTAGAATTGACTGTAAGACAGAAATATAAATTTTCTGAATGCTGTTTCCTCATTTTAACTCAGGATGCTCTGTAGTGTCTTCTGAAAAGGATGAATTTATAAACAGCATGGCCTTAAATGAGTCAACATGACCTTTCCAGACACACACCACAGTAAATATTTACTGAGCTTTATTTCATAGGCATTAACTCACTGCTAATATAAAAAGCTTTCAGGCTGCTAGACAATGCAAGATGTAATCCTATCATTCTGACATTTAAGAAAATGCACATTTTAAAAGTGATAATGATTTTCTTTCCTAGTTACTTTCTAGATATGAGTTCACCATGAATTTTTTTATGCTCTAATTTTCTTCTTCCATTTTATGAAGTATTTTTGTTGCCAGTGAAAGGGAAGGATAAGGATGAAGGGTGATGGCATGGATTTTTTTTTTCTTTTGTCTTCTATTTATCTCAAAGGAAGTGGTGCTTGCATACATAACCACTGGTCATTCTGCATGATATATATAGTATTATATATATAGAATAATTATATAATTATAATATAATTATATATCAGATAATATAATTATCTATAATAATATACTATATAATATATAACATATAATATAGTAATTATATATATATATTTATATATATATAATCCAAGCAAAAATACATTTAGCCTGGTTGTCTGTCTGCCATTTGCAGAACTTAGTGTGGTAATTTCTCAATAACTGCAGGGTAAATTTACAAATCTCTCTTATCTCATCAACACCTGCACTTCAAGCAATACACACATTGCCTAAGGTCTTACCCAAGTTTTTGACTGAAACCAAAATATTTTCATGATCATCCTGGGAGCACACCCACCTGTACTTTAGAATTACAAAATGGACGTGGCTCTTTTTTCCTAAATGTGACCATAAAAAAATCACAAGGAAAGTTCTGTAAATGTATATGGTGTCCTATAACCCAGATAAATATTGACAATATCCTTAAAAAAACCAGAACTGGGCACCAAGGTATTTTTTATGTTAAGTTAAATGTGCATCCTCAAACCTCTCCACCTTCATGTACAACAGAACGATGTCAGAAAGGCACACTGGCAGCACTGAGCCCCTGTGGTAACAGAGGCAGCTTCATCTCCAGGCCAAATGAGTGGTTCCTCTTAGTTATTTATAGCCCTTTTAAATTTTAATCACTTTATTTACTTATTCCCTGCCAGGTCCCTGCTGACCACACTCAGTTTTCCCTCCCCTTCCACTCCAGTGTGCTCATAGAGCAGTGAAAGCTCTTTATTTCCAGTATTGGTCTACAATGTTTTTTCTCAGCTCAGGTTTACTCTGGATGCAGTTTTTGCCTCCTAGCTCAGAAGAGCCAATGGACAGAAGTATCCTCCTGCCCAAGCTGTTTCCCACCAGCCTTTAGAAATTTAAAGCAGCAGAGAAAGAAGAAGGCTGGTGTTTCTTTGCGGTTCTGTTTTTGTGGCCGACAATAAGTTACATCAAGTATTGTAGCTCTGGGCATGTTTCTGTGATGTTTTCTCACAGAAGAAACCTCAGGCTTAGTGAGTCATGGAGTTTTCTGTCCACCAGAACTCCAGAGGAGAAACTCATCACCCAAGAGCACCCTGAGCTCCCTGCAATTCACAGCAACAAAAGTCATTTTCAAGCAACAGCTTAATGAAACACCAGTAATACACTCTGCACTGAGCTCAAGCACCGGGCAAAACTGACTATTTAAATTACCACAAGGATTAGGACCATAAACACAATCAGCTGGCATAGCTCAGTCTATAAACAAAAAATGTATTTACCTTAGGCAACAAAATGAGCCATGCTGTCCTTATCTCTGCCGCTGCAAGCACTTAAAGCATGCATGTGAAAGTGAACATTCATGCTTGCACTGAGTATTTGCATGTTTATGAATAAACTGTAATCAGTTTGACAGTGTTCTTCCTTCTTGCTTTATTAGCCCTGTGAGCTCTTCATTCAGTCCTCACACTTTGCATGCCAAAAAGGCAGACAGGGAAAATACATCAACATCCTTGTGAAGCTGCACACAAGCACAGAATGTCTACATAAATAAGAAAATTAGACCCAAAGACTAGAGAGCATGCTCCAAAGAGCAGCAATTGGTATTGGCCATGTAAAAAGAGAAGCTGGGGAAATCTTGGATTTTTTCCCCATTTGTCTCTACTTGAAAGAGGGGAATAAAGAGACATGCATGACTGATGGTAATGGAAAACCTATTTGTGTCGAATTCACTGGAGAAAGAGCACAAGGACATATCATCCTTGTGAAATAATTTGTCCTGTATTCCTTGAGCCAGATGAAAGTCCCATTATGTACAAAACAACACGTGCAGATGAATACAGATTTGGGAGATCTATTATTCTCTCAATACGCTGCCTTGGTGCAACCTCTGTCACGAAAAAGGCTCTTTCCAAGTGCCTCACACTGTCACAAAGTGTGACTTTTTCCACTAACCCAGAATAGATTTGAAAGTGCACAGCAGCACCGAGGAGTCATTCATGATCAGGGCTCTTGCTGTGAAACAAAACTGGCACATGCTCCTGGAACCCACAGCAATTAACGCGTGTGAAATCAAACAGCCACACCACACCGACTGTGCCCAGAGCAAAAACAGAACGGAACAGCCTCATCTCCACAGCCCTGCATGGCTCTGCAATTCAGAGAGACCTTTGTGAGCACAGAACAGCTCCATTTCCTCAGATGAGGCTGGTGCTGATGCATTTGAACTTCTCAAAACCTTCCTCTTCGCCCCGCTAGGAGACACGAGGTTCTCTTATCTCAGACAACGCTCATTACTGATTCCCTAACCCGACAAGGAGTCTGTGCAGGAACAGAAGATTTTTTGAGATCTAAAGAATGATTATGAAGTGACACAGGTGTGATCTTAGAAAATCTAAGGTTTTTTTCCTCTTGCAGTGCTAAGGAAAAAAACCAAAAAAACAAAAAAACCGTGCCCAGTAGTCTGGAGCACTGGAGCCTCTTCAGCCTGCAAGGCATTGTGCTGTCTCTAGATTTTAAGGGCTTACGGAGCAACTCCATCTTCCACATCAAACTGAGTAATAAAAGAAAATAAAAAACAGAAAAAAAAAACCAAAAAAACCCCAGAAAATCCCTCCAAAAAAAAAACCCTCCAAAAAGCTGAGAAAAACAGAAAAAAAAAGCCAGGAAACCCCCACTTCTACCCCCAGAAAAAAATTAAAAAACAGAAAAAAACCCCCAAAAAACTCCCCAAAAACGCCCCTCAAAAAAACAGAAGAAACGCCTGCCCCCACAAAGAAACAAAAAAGAAAAAAATACAGAAAAAAAACCCACACTAAAAAAGGGGAATAAAAAGAAAAAAAAAAAGGAAAAAAATTTAAAAAATAAAGAAAAAAAGCCTTGAGGCACCATTCTTGGTTGAAATCTGCTACATTCAAATTACAAATAATCAATTTCAAACACAAAAAATGATGGCTCTGCCAGGAAAAAAAAAGCAGTCTGCATCTACACATGGCAAAAGAGAGGCTGGAAGGTAAGGACCATGCTGGTTTACCAAACAGTCCTGGAAAAGGCAGTAGCTCTCATTCAGATGCAGTTCAGAAAAACACAATTGCCCAATCTGGCCTGAATATAGCTGATGTTAATGTTGATTTATGTTTGTTAAGAGACCTCAAGTATTTTACCTGAAGCTGAAAATCCTGCATGTTATTTTATCTACACTTAAGTTGTGAAAAATTATTATGAATATATTTGATGTCTACATCTTACACGAATGGGTTTGGTTTGTTTCATGGTAAATATTTCATGTGAGCTATTCCTAGAAATTTCAGAATGCTTTAGCAAAAGCAGCTCAAGAATGAGGAGCTGGAGAGAAAGACCAAGAGCACAGATAGAATAATGATCATAATTCAAACAAAACTCCTCAAAGGGCAGAAGAAGCTACAACTGTGAGAACTAATTGATTTGATTCTACATACACAAAAAATGATAAGAAGGATTTTGTACTGGTAAGACAGATTTATTTTTTTAAGAGATATTTAATTAAATGCCTCTCAGAATTTTTTTGCCTTTGAAATTTTAACTGTCAGGCATCATATCCAAAAGAAAAAACCAATACCATCCAGGAAGTAATTATCTGCATTAAACATGCTGTTTGACTTCTTTCCTGCTACCGTGATCTCTGCCAGAAGGAGAAACCAAGGAAGCTGGGGGAGGAGGGGGGAAAAAAAATTGATTCAGCAATTTGAGAAGCTAAATACATTTCTCTGTGTCTCAATTAACAGAGGGAGGGTTTGTTCTGCAGGGGGAGCAGCACCAGGTGGGGAACAGCAAGGTTTATTTTAGTGAATTTGTGTCATGTTGGACACTGGAGGAGCAGAAGGGCTTGACACAGCATTATTTGCTGTGAATAACAACCCCTGCAGCCACCACCCATCAGACCTGTTCTGCACCTTGGGTGATCAAATCTGGGGCTTGCCCAGCTCCAGCCACTCTGGCTCTGCCCTCCTCTGCTGGCCCCAGGTCAACACCACATCTTTCTTTGTCAGTGTTCAAGGGGGATGCAATCCTCTCATTCTTAGAGCCCTGTTCATAAATCTTTTATTTCTCCTGGCTTTGGTTTAGCCCAGCTCCTGTTACCCTAGATAATTAAGAGTCAAAGTGAACACTTAATATTTAAAACATGTTTCCTGTGTGTTTTGATGATGTCAGCTTTCATGTTGAATCCTTTCACTGGTTATCCTGCACAGACTAAGGTTTATCCTTTCCCACTCAATACTTTAGCTACCATTATTTGATGCCACTCTTTCCCATTACCTGCCTCCTGTGACGGTGTTCACAGGGGTTCTTGGATAAGGGAAGAGACAAGGAGCTGACTCCATGTTTCAGAAGGCTGATTTATTATTTTATGATATATATTACTTTAAAACTATACTAAAAGAATAGAAGAAAGGATTTCATCAGAAGGCTAGCTCAGAATAGAATAGAAAGAATGATAACAAAGGTTTGTGGCTCGGGCTCTCTGCCTGAGCCAGCTGACTGTGATTGGCCATTAATTAGAAACATCCAACATGAGACCAATCACAGATGCACCTGTTGCATTCCACAGCAGCAGGTAATCAATGTTTACATTTTGTTCCTGAGGCCTCTCAGATTCTCAGGAGAAAAAATCCTAAGGAAAGGATTTTCCATAAAGATGTCTGCAACAGCCTCCTATTCTGCCAGTAGGAAACACAAATCCCAATTTCTGCTTCCACCTCTACTGCTCCCTGTAAATGATTCTGTCTTGCCATCAATAATCAAGAATGCCTCCTTTATACAGAGGTTTGTAGTAAATCTCAACAGCTTCTTTTGATTTGCTTCATGTATATATTTAAAAATTATATAAATAGGAAGCATGTTTCATATAAAACTTGCATATGGTTTGCTCTTATGTTCCACACTTTTCAAATGAGTTTTTAAAAACCAGAAGTGTTTTGCATCTCCAACCAATTTATCTGTGTTAAATTCTTCAGTCTCTCTCTTTCTTATGTATTGGTTGGTTTTTTTTCCCCTGCACTTGTCTGATGTGGATTGATGCTGCTCCTGTGGAGATGAAGCTGGTTACTTCATCTAGCAACCAGTCTGATAGGTTTCCAGCCCTACCAGGAGCTCTCACTGCTCCTTCAGCCTTCACTGCAGCCATCCAGCATGGCTATGGGATAATAAATCTATTTTAATTTTCATTTTTTTCCCCCAAAAGGATAAGGGTTCTGCATCTCCTCTGTTCTGTGTGAAGGACGTGATCATCCTTAACACACAAGAGCCTGACCTGAAGCAACGTGAGAACCCCACCAATAATTTTGTTTGAAAAGCATCCAGTTGTGAACTATTTTCTAATGTCAGCTACAGCAGCCCAGAAAATTCTTCTGCTAAGTTTGCTCTGATTTTGTGCACAGAAGCAGTGCTTTTTGATGAGAGCCCAAGAAAAGCCAGCCTGAAATAATCGTGTATTCCTCTGTGCACAACCACTGCAGTGACTAATCCCAATGTGCTCCCTTAACTCTGCCTCTCTCCCTTCACAAGGCAGCTCAATCCTGAAAACAAATGAGAGTGGAGGAGAAATGGAATTTGTCCTCACATTATCTCCCCCACCATGCTTCCTCCCACTCCAAATTCAGCAGCAAAGGAGAATGTTTTGGTTCGCTAGCTGAGCCTACATTCCCAACTGCTACATTAACAGACAGCAGTGAAAGAATGGTTTTGGTTAATTATGTGGCTCTGCTGACTGGGGAAGATGAGAAAATCGTGTGGATTATGGCACGAATGTAATGTGGGAAGTGCCCAATCCATAGACTTGTTGGGCCATCATTCAGTTTCTCAGGAAGTTTGGGACCACTTCAGTTTCAAACTGAAGAATTTACTGAAGCTGCAATCAAGATTGGGAAATGCTCTGTATTTCTATGGTATCTTTCTCTGAGGAATATCAAAGTACTTTTCTAATACATGCTAATGAGCCCTTCCAAGATTGCTATAAATACAGTATCATGTGTATATGACTCATGTGGCTTATTAATTTTACATCACCTACCCTGCTGCTTGAGCAAGAGTGACAGAGCAGCGTTCAGGCAAATTCCTCTGTGAGAACTTTGCCAAAATAGCAGTACCTGTGTCTTCAGGGGTCAATCTGCCTCAAGGCTGATCCTAGTTAGCAAGATTCAGTCTGAGAGAAATGTTCCCTGCTCACCACAGCCCTCCCAGCACAGTTCTCTTGGCAAAAATTTAGAGCATTCTTGTAATAAGAAAATAAATTCTAAAGCAATGTATAACAGCTCCTAGGTTAAACATCCCATACTATGCCAGTGGTGAACAGCAGGGTGCAAGGAAGAACAGAACTTTGCTGGGGGATGGATATGGATCCAAAAGGCATAGATCCTCAATGGGACTTGATTTTAATTAAAAAAGAAGGAAGGAAAAGCAATATTTAATCTCTTAAATTTACCTATGCCCTTAACCGAATGACATTTTTACTTTGCTTAATTAACTATTAACATTGAGTTCCAGAAAAGCCCTTTGTAATTTCCAAGTGCTCACTCTGCCCCTGTGGCAATTAGCCCATTAAGAGGTTCCACAGGCAGAGCAGTGATGAAGACACGTGAAGGATTTGTTTGCTTGGTCCTTTACAGGGGCTGTGAGCCAGGCAGATGATTTTTAATTGAGATAAACAGGACTCTGTGCTCATACAGGTTGATGAGAGGTCAAGTTCATTAGCTAGGGGTTAGCACTAGTCAATGTAGCTTCCTGCTAGCTTAGAGGATGGGAAAGCAAAATAATGCCTGCTGTAAACCACCACAAGTTAAACAAATGGTTAAAGGCCCCACAGAGGGTAAATAATAGGGCTGAAACCACAATAACTAGATTTCCTTAGCCCAGTCTCAGTGGAATCAAGAAAGGTGGCTCAAACCACCCATTTCACAGTGATTTCTTTCTTTCCTGCACCACAGGATGATTGATGTGGTGGAATTCAACCCAAACAGGGCAGGCAAATTTCACCAGCAGCAGCCACAGAGGGGAGAGAACTGAGACAGGGTGGAGGGAAAGGAGAAACCCCCAGGAGCTGCATTGCTCTCTCACAGCAAAAAACAAGGAGAAAGTGGAGAAGAAAATGATTCCTCCTGTCCTCAAACAGGAAGGACAGAGCAAGAAGCTTCCTAGGTGTCACTTAAACCCAGCAGCTCCCACCCTTCCCACACTAATTTCTTGTGTTTGTTAAGGGTTCCTCTCCATCCTGAAGCCAAATAACTCCAAAATTCTCAATATTCCCGCCCTTCCCACACTGAAACCCACACTCATTTCTTTGTTAATGGTTCCCCTCCATCCTGAAGCCAAATAACTCCAAACTTCTCAATATTCAAATCCAAGAGCAGCTTCTGTAGCTGGGGCGTGCCCCTGAACTCTGAGCCATCCACATCCACTACAAGTTTCATTCTGTAATTGCTACAATTATTTAGAATTCAAGTCTGCAAATTTTGATTTAAATGGAAAAATGTCAATTCTCTGCCTTTGTCAATTCAAAAGACACACTGAAGTTTAAACCTATTTAAGTCTTTCCTCTAGTAATGAAAGATTTAATTAAGAACTTTGCCATTTAAAAGGTTTCTATCTCAGCCTGGTACTGCAGCTAGTGTGCATGGATGTGTTCTGTTTGTCAGTACAAAAATGCTCTGAAATTCCAATAATTTAATCTGAAACAGAGGGAGAAACATGAGAAAATTCAAATACATCTGCTTGCACTTGAATTGCCCTCACCCCAATGGCCTTTGAATTGCCAAGGATTATGAATCCATGAAAGGTAAGAAAAAAATTGGTGATAAAACATGTGCAATCACCAAGAGAGAACCTGAGAGAAACTGATGTGCACTGGGGCCAGGCAGTCATGTGCTGTTTGGGGGACAGCTGCTTCCACAGCCTGAAAAGGATTTATCACCATTTCTGGTAGGGCACAATTTGGAAAAATCAGGGTTCTTGTGAAACACCTGATGGAGTTGAAATGGAAGTGGCCCCTATCCACAAGAGTTAAAAACTTTGGGGAGGGGGAAAAATTACTTTATGAGCCTGCTTGTATTCCAGGGGAGGAAAGAAAAAGACAGTTTGGGGTTAAGGAGCTCCAAAAAGGAGCTTAAAATCTCATGCAGTGGGAAGAGTAACTTATTTCTTTGACCAACAGAAGGGTGGGTGAAGCTGTGCAGCAATTTGGCAAATGAGTCTACCAGTTTTTGAAGTTAAGGCTCCAATTTTTAAGACCAAAAGCTCCAACTTTGGTACTTTGCACTAATTATATCTGCAAGGGTGTTGTATTATTTATATGTATTTTAAATTGGCTGGTGACCTGAGCTGTATCTATTACAGTCCAAATGCAGTTTGCATATCATTCATTATATAAATGAGGTTAAAAATGAACATAACTGTTTACTCAGAAGACATCCATTTAGTGAGCTGGCATTTCTTCATTACCCAAAATATATGATGATTGTCCATGTAATTCCTTCAGCAGTTTAATTGCACACAGTCCTGTTCCTCCATAGAAATTATCTGTCAACTCCACATAATAATTATGCATCAGCCTCAGTTAATATTCAATCACACATACTCGTAGGGTTGGATTGAAATTTGATTCAATTCACAGCAAGGTGAGCACCTTTTCTTAAAAACAATGAGGTTTTTATAACAAAATAAAAGCAATTTAATGATTGAAGTGCTGCCGTGGCACACGGTGCTGGCATATCAGAATAAATCCAGCTTTTCCAGGGTGAAAGGTAATGGTAAATCAGGGTGGTCACATTCTGCCCCGAAAGGAAAGATTCCCCCTGCAGGAGGGGTGGGAGGAGGCATTTCTGCAGCTAGGAACAAATTTTGCCTTTTGCACTAAACTGATCCAATTTATTCTCCTTCCACTGGAAACCTGACTCATTTTGACTGTAAGTTAGCTGCAAGGCTGTCTGTAAGTTTTGTGGTGCAGAGGGACTGGGCTCTGACAGGGAGCATTTCTCAGCCCTGGCACATCTGAGGCTGAGGTGCAGATCTTGAGGGAAATCCCTGAAAGATGGAATCGACATCGTCCTCAGATCACGTACAAGATACCAAAGCCAGGCTCCTTGTTTACTGTCACCTCCAATTTATCCTCTGTGAGACAGCCCCAAACAACTTGTACCACAAAAGGAAAAGCATAAAACAGTGTATGTGATACAACCCGGCAAATCTGTCAAAAACATCTTAAATGTGTGTGTGTGTCTGTGCCTATCCCCATAAAACCACAAAGCATTCAGATGACTAGCTCGAAATAAATGCAAATCCCCAAGCCCCAAAAAATCTGACAGAAGAAGGTCTCAGCAGCTAAAAATGTAAGTTTGCAAACTGAAAAGGATAAACTGAGAATCTAGGTCAGGTTTTGTGATCCGTTGGTGACTGGTCTCAGCCTTTCTGAACCTTTTTGTTCCTGATCCTTACACATCCTCATGTTACAACTTAAAAAAATGGGGGAAAAAAGGAAAAAGATCTGTCTCCATATCCCAAACCTTTTGGCTAGCTAAAGAAAGGGCTTTGCCCATCAAGGCTTTAGAATATTCTATTTCTCTTTCGACATTTATAGAGGAAAATACCCTGCAATGGAGTCTGTATTCAGAAGGGAACAAATCCCCAGAATACAGACCCAACCCAGAAGGGAACATAAAGCCTTTATGATCATTTGGACTTCCAACAATGACACAGAACATGAAGCAACCTGAACAAGAGTGCATTCTGCAGAGCCTACAGCCTTTTATTCTCTGTGCAGAGAGTAAACAGGAAAATCTAAATTAATTATCTGTATTTGGGTTAGCATAAATCACTATGCTGCATTCCTGTCATACTCCTCACAGCTGTAAAAACAAAACCTCCCTACAAATTTCACCTCTTCTTGTAGGCACCAAATTTCTGTAACTGTAGTGGAGAGCAAGATACAACCAGGATGCAGCAAATTTTGTCCAGTATTTTTCTTTTCTTAGGATTAAAAAAGGCAGGCAACCAAAATTTGTTTGACAAGAAGGTTCAGCACCTGGCAACAAAGAGAATCAAAGTAGTGCCCCCATGGATCAGGTAGAGATCAGCATTACCTCAAAACCCAGCTCCTTACTCACAGAAAATCAATTAAGTTACAAAGGAAAGTTTCAAAGAAGAAAAAATTAACACAGAGCAATTCTTACCTCTCCCAAAATCAACCAAGAGATTCCCTGTTCCCTCAGGATCTTCCCAGCCCTCCAGCAGGAGGAGGGAGCACGTGGGTTTCCATTTTAATTGCTTTAATTTCATGCAGGTGGGGAACATTTCTTGCTCATTCCCCACCCCTATCAAGATGCAGAGCCAACAGACAGCAAAAGGAATTTTGCAGCACCAGTGCAACATTAAAGTGGTTTATGCGTCCCAAAAGTGGAAAACTTTAGAACAAACTTTTTCTAGATGATTATAAAAGTCTCTGCTTCCAACCCAGGTCTCTGTGCCAGCCTTATCTCCACGGATTACATTTATTTTGGAGGCGAAGTCTGACCATGTACAAAAATCAGAGAGAATTTTCTATTGAGTTCTGGCACACGTAGCCCTGTGTGTCTCAGTGCACCTCCAGGGGTCAAGGGTGGTTCTGAAAGTTGCCAGTGATATTCTGAAAACTCTCCTGCTGACTTCAGAGGGGCTTCTGCTCCTTAGACTCCGGGGAGGGGAAAAACTGTGAATTTGTTATCATTTTTAATATCCATAAAACAAGACCTGAGATGCGCAGCTCAAGATGACTCAGAAATGCAAATTTTAGTATTAAAAAAGTTTTTTTTTTTTTATGTCAGGATCACAAAAACCTCCCCGAGAGCCAAAGAAATGCATCAGTCTATTTTTAATGTGCCATATATATGTATAACAAGCACTTAAAGATTCTGTCTATTCAAACAGATTTCTGTACATCTGAGTAGGCTGAGGATCAAAAGTCAGGCTCAAATTTATGCCATTTGAGCTTAATATGGTAAATAAAGAATCTTCAGCTGGTGATCTCAGATATTTTTTCTGCTATTGCACTCCTTCATCCAATTTTCCTGTTGCATTTCTCATATTTCCACTTCCTGTACTGAATGGACATCAAGCATGGAATACAACATGGCTAAAAAATTCACAGTCTAGAAAAAGCTCTGATTTTAGATGCCACAAAGATTATTTTCAGGATTAAAGAGAAAAAAAACCTTAATTGTTTTGATAATGCTTAGCTCAGCCTTAGTTATAGGACCTCAAGAAAAAAAGATAATGACACAACAATGCTACAACATCAACCTCAGTAATAATAATCATCATCATCATCTAAGCAAGTTCAAGAAAACACCTAATGTGCTTTTTTACACTAACTCAATATCCTATTTCTTTAAAGTGGTCTAATTTTATTTTACAGGAAAAGCATAATTTTCAGGGTTTTTTCTTTATGGCCCAAGAGGCATTTCCCTGAAGAGCTAAAAACCTGCAGCTTTTAAAATAATCACTAATTTTATGAAAGAGAGATCTGTCACCTGAGAAGGTGATGTCTTAAAGAACAAGCAAATGGAAAAAATGGTGGTATTTTTGCAGTTTGAATTAAAGAAATAAAATGTGTGGAAGGAAATTAGTTAGATAAGGTATTAATATGATGAAGCATCTCTTAGATGCCCACTGAAAAGGGAACACCACTTTCTTGTCAGAGATATCTTACACATTTCAGCCAGTTAAACCAAATTATAATTAGCTTTCCATGATACTCAACAGAAATATAAAATAAAGAAGCACAGCTTCAAAAATGGTTGCTGAATAATGTATTCAACATATTTTGGCTTTGAAGACAAGTGAAGAGCAGGTTTTCACACCTTAGGGAAAAATGTTTGGCTTTTAAAAGCAAAGCACATAATTTATGCCTTAAAAAAAAAAATCCTGTTTTTAAATAAACAAAAGTTGTATTTTTCTAAGGCTATTGAACTAAAGGTGATCGTTGAGAACCAAAAATATATTGACAGTTGAACTTTCTTCCTCAAAAATATTTGTAGGGAAAAAAAAGTAAAAATTAGCACCAAAAACTAGTTTAGATAGTTTTAGATAAAAGTACAGCAGGTGAAACATCTCAACTCTAAGACAACCAGAAATACAAAAACCTTATTTCCTCAATGGCTTATTTTTGCAACTATGTGCAAATAATTCCCCTCAAAATCTCTTTTTAGCAAGGGCCAAACCATGGATTTCACGTGAAAGCTGTATAGCAGAGTGAATAATAAAACCAGCATTGACCAAATTACTTGGAGCCATCTGCTCCTTTTGAGCTGCTCCAACCAGACAAAGGGCAGGGGAAATTGCAGCATTTTCTGGCCAGCTCAGAGCCAGCACAGGCAGCTTGCTCTGCCCATCCTGCAGCTGCCACCACGGCCAGGGATGGAGCCTGGGACTGATGATGCCCTAAGCTTTAGATTTCAGATTTTCCAGATTCTGTGCTGCCTTAGTGTGTAAACCTGAACTTCATATAAAGTGTTGGCAAGTTCTCTTCACAGCTTTGTCAGACAAAACAATCCTTTTCCAGCCTGGGAACCAAGGACAAGGTTTGGGCCCAAAAGTGTGAACAATGGTGAACTGAGGAGAGTAATCTGGGAGGATGGGATTGCATAACCTGCAGCTGTAATTGGACAATTAACCCCAATATGGAAATGGACCAAAACTTATAAAAGTGTGAAAAATTATGTCCTGTTCTCCATCTTGGGTCCATCATGGATCTATCTTGGGTGTAGCCCTGGCTGGGCTCTTGTACTGCCCAAAGTGTAACCTTTAAAGGCTTTTCTAATAAATTCCTCCTTTATTCCTTTAATTCTGCCTAGCCTCTGTTCCAGGCAGCCTCTCAAGGTATCACAACTGTCCCTTTGAATGCTGTGGGTGGAAAAGGCAGGAGGTGTCCAAGGAAGCCTGGGACCCTGAGCTCCAGGGAAGGATTTCCGTGCTGCACAGATTCAGGGAGCTCATTCCAGTGCACTTTGTGACATGTTCTCTTCTCATTAACCAAGAAGGTTGGCCTGGAAATCTGACCCTAAAGCTTGGGAAAACACAAGAGGCTCAGAATGACAGGTATTGGACAGGGTCTGGAGCCACTGCTCCTTGGAGCACAGATGGACTAACCTAAGTCCTGCTCTTCTGACCAAGCTCTTTTTCTTTTCTTTTAGGAGAAAAGAAGCCTTTCCATCACTCCTTATCCCTCCTATTATCTCATTCTGCTGCTGAGCCCGCAGCAGCAGGTGCCAGATTGTGGAGAGGGCTTTCAGAGATACTGTAAATGCTTATCTGCTGTAAATCACAGCTTCACCCCCTCCAGTGGAATCTGCTGAGCTGTCCCAGCCCCGGGCCTGGCTCTGCACACGAGCTGCCCCGCGTTCCACCTGTAATTTAAATTAACGAGGAACCAATGTTATTATTTCTGGCACAGAAAAGGAGCTCCCCACACAGCAAGGGAAAATAATGATGGCAAGCTCGCTCTTCAGCTGTAACTGTTCAATGGTTTACAAAGGAAGAAAGCAGCATTACCCTGTTCCACAAATTAAGGCACAAAAAGGAACATGTAGCCAGCAGAGCTGGTAGCAAATCCAGGGACAGGCTCTCAAAAGGCAGGGAAAAAAGACAACCACAAGGATTTAGGGTAGATTGGAAACCTACAGAAAAACGACTCAGAAAACTCAGGAACTGAAAAGCCTCATGTCCAAATATAGCAAAGCTGGTCTAATGGTGAAATAAGAGAACAGTCTACACATTTTCAAACATTTTCCAGTGGAGCAGGGGTGCCTTTTACTCTGGAATAAAATCTTTCCTGCCTTTCTCAATCTGTATTCAGGTGCAAGTGAATAAACCAGCCTTGCTTTTGACAAGGCAGACCAGGGCAAGAAAAAACCCACCACATGAAATGATGACCCTATTTCAGAAAATGGGTAAAGTGCAGCAGCCAAGAGCCAGCAGGTACATTTATCAAAAGCTTGATAAAGATCCATGTAAAGACCCTTAATAAAATTGCTCCAAGGAGTTACAGCACAAAGGGTCACCTCCCGCTTGGCACAAGTTCAAGGGGGATTCACCTCAGCTCTGAGCTTGACCCACCCTCTAAGTTCTGATGGGCACTGCCAAATTCTCTGCTCTGGTCCAAATCTCTCATTTAATGGGAACATGAGGGCTCAACACCATAGGCATAGGTAAAAGTTAACTTTCTGAATTTTAGGTCTATGTGTATTTTTTTTTTCCTGACCTGAAAGGAAGCCATCTGGATTAAAATCTTCTGGCTGTAGCTGCCAATGAAGCTTAATTAACAGAATTAATGTGTGACAGGTTGTCCCTGCAGATCCAGCCCTTTCCAGTGACAAATGACAACATGTGCATTTATGGCCGCAGGAGAATTCCGGGTGAAACTTTTATCATTTAGCTGTCCAATTATTAAGACAATCTGCATGATCAAGATGGGGAAGTCTATCCAACATAAAAAAACTCCAAGCCAAACCCAGATTCAACCAAACCCCCCAAATATGTTGGTATGATGCTTAAAATGGCAAAATGAGAGCCTATATTTGGGTTATAAATAGAGATTTTTGTGGCAGTGCTTGTCAGTTTATCTCGTAATCACTGAAGTGGGATGATTTACTAAAGACCTTAAAATAATACTATAATCCTTATTTGGGGAACTAGATTACTGCATAAATTCATCCAGGGAGTTAATTTAGGAAATTCCTAGCAGAGTTGTGAAGATACTCTTGACATCCTAATTTCCTATTCTACACTTAAACCTAGCAGTTTGTCTAAACTTTTACAGCCAAACCCTACTCTGCTGAATTCTCCATCTCAATCTTCCACGAGCTTAACTAGTCCTTATGTTAAACACACCCAGAAATTGAGTGTTTTCAAACAGCTGTCCTCAAATATTCACAGTCTTGGGCAGGTGCCAAAAGCATGCCAAGCATCACTGGCTGCATCACAGCCTCAGCACATGTCTGCTGGAAGCTGGCCCTTTGCACTTCACCTGACACAGTTTTGAGCGAAAAACTTCATTTCTCCCCTCCTCCTCAGCCTCAGATTGTTATTCTTGTTCTGTATTTTAGCCAGACCTCCAAAATACAGCATTGAATTCACCCACATCCCCATTACTTCCCTGTGCACTCATTAGAGCTTTTGAGCTGGGAATCCAAGCCCTGCTCTGGCCCAGGAAAAACACACATCCATTGAAGTCTCAAAGAGGAATTGTTTTTAAAAACGTGAGGATTCCAAATGCCAGCTTATTTATCCACCTCCAACTGCAGCTCACCCTGCAGCACCCTGCACTAACAGAGCTTCACTAATTATCCTTTGGAGGTGAGCTGGGCTACTCCAGCTTTGATGCTCTGCTCTGCAATTAAATGTATTCCAGCAACCACATGGGGGAAGAGGGAAAAAATACAGCTTCCAGTTCTGCAATGACCTACTTACAGCATTAAAGCACTGAGGGGAAGGGGGAGGGCTGGGAGAGGTCTAACTACAGCTTAATGCAAGCTGACACTGATCTGGGCTTTGGAATACACAGCAATCAATATCAGATATGACTTCACATCCTACAGAAAATATTGGTGAGATGGGCAAAGTTAATGACAGGAAGAAATTAATACAAGGCCTTGCTTCTCAAAACCTGCAGCAGTTTTAGTATCCACAAGCCCTTTGTGCCTCCCCTGCCGTGCCCCATACCACAGCACTGCTAAAGTTTGTGTAAAATTCACATTATTCAAGCTAAGGGAAACTTAGCACCCTCTCCCTGTCTAGGAATACCTTCCACTCAGACAAGTACAGACATTCCCAGGAATACAGCAAGGAAAGGAAGAGAATCTGATTTATTTAGCATCACTAAGCTAAGTCAATGCCACAGATTGATTCCAGACTTTCTCATTCATGTTTTAAGCCTGTCCCTTTCCCCAGTTTTTCCCCACCTCAGATTGTCTTTAATCTTTAAGATATTTAAGCAGAATCATTAGAGAAAGGTGATCATGGGAACATTTTGCATTCTCTCAGTGATCCCAGAACACACTGGATTTTTAAGTATGGGATATATTTTGGGATATGGTTTCTCTTTTCAATATTCCACTCTCCTAGCACAGACAATTTAATTTCTGGACTTCATAATAAGCACAGTGTTTATTAGTGACAAAGTCAAACAGCAAAGCACACACTTAACAGTGCTAGTAAACTAGACTCTCCTAAAATGACATCTACTTGCAGCATGTGAAATGCCCACTGTTTAAGTATCAGAGCGAATATTTTGAAATCTTAACTGCAAAAAGTGAGCTGAGCAACATCTCAGTAAGAATTTAAAAGTCTTTCGTTCCTTGGAGTCTTTTGTATAATATAAAGCAAAGGAAAATCATCTGGCTTTTTTTTTTTTTTTTTTGGTATCAGATGAAATATTAACCTTCAGTTATGTTCCCAAAACTTTACAAATATATTTGAAATATCAAATGTATAAATGTATAATTATTATCCTGAACTAAGTATCTAAGGATCAAGAAAACAGAAAGAAAAGTGAAGGTGAATGTGATATTTTATCATTTCAGCCCCCACCCAGATAAGGAGCAACATCCAGCAGCATCACTTGCCCCAGCCAGAGGATTTTCAGCCTGAATTATTAGTTTCCTTCAGTATTCTCTAGCTCAGTAGTTGCATTGCTGGAAGGAACCATTCACATCTGTGGAATTTACTAATCCTCTTCTACAGCTGTCACAGAAATTGGCTGTTCTCCCTTTCCCCCACTATTTCTGAGTCACACTACCTGGGGCTGAGAGCTTGTCATATCTGATAACTGAGGCAGGGCCAGACACAGTCAGTGCTTGAACAAGAGACAGCCAGAGAGAGGAGATGATGCTGCTTAATCAATGGACAGCAAATTACACTTTGCATGATCCTGCACAGGGTGTTATTCCCTCAGCACAGCCAGTTGTGATACAACTGACACAGCTGGAAACAAAGAGAAGTACTGCTCCTGCTTGAAATGACAGTCAGAATATAATCATTTCATGAACAGCTCTAAATTAGTCAAAATAGCTATGATCTATGGTATCTGAATTAATGTCCTGCAAGAAAGTTGGCAGGAAAGTCCCTCCCTTCAAGCCACAGCAAAAATCCCATTTCTCACCCAGAGGTTTCATTTAACACCATGTCCCTCACTGCATGGCATGGAATGTAGGAGCTCTAATCTCAAATTCACTCAGCCTGCAGCAGAGCATCAGATAAACCAGAGCTTCCTGCAGTCAGTCAGCTGCACCCATTTATAAGCCTTGGTGCCTCCAAAATCCAGGCAAAGTTAAAGTGAGCAGGCAAATGAGAAGGTGGAGCAAAAGGTATTGGTTTGATGGTTTCCTCAAGTCTCCATCCCTTCTGATAATCCTCTGTAAATGCTAATAAAACTGCTTTTGTACAGCTTGGAGAGAAGGAAGCATTCCCTGGAGAGGAAAACTAGAATTTTCTTGTTTCCTTGTGCACCTGAGATCCTGTAAGGGTCTCTTTATTGGGTGAATATATCAAGGACCAGTGAAAATATTTGAGCAATTGAAGTTATTTGAGCCATTCTACAAGACAGCAGTGTCTCACTTTATCCATCAGTGCTGTAAATTATGTACTTTGCCTTGCAGTGACATTAAGCCTCCACAGTTGTAAAAACTTTGCCACGCTTGGATGAAAAACATCATCTAAAGTATTCTGTATAATTAATGTGACTGCACAGACTCTTCCTTCTCTTTAAGCAACTTCTTCAAAAGCATTCTAAGCATCTAAGGCCTTTTTTCTTTTCATATGAAAATGACTGATTGCATATTTTAAAAGTATTAATTGGTTCTATGATAAAGTTTTTTTTTAAAAAAAACCCTCAACACTTCCAAGATATTAGGAAGAAACATTGTAATTGCTCAAATAACTTAAAATGCTCAGACATTTTTAGTGGTCCTTGATACAATCACCCAATGAAGACACTCATATGGGTAGAGGTGGATGGTGTTTATTTAGAAAAGACTGCTTGGAAGTAATGGACTAATAATAAATAATTTGTAGAACATTGTGCACAAATTATAAAAAGCATTCCAAACAACTGATCTCATTCCTTGGTTTAATTATTCAGTTCTTTTTAGGCTAGAGCTATGTGTCTGGTATATTTGCTTCAGATCTCAAGAGGGTATTGACCAGGTTTTCTGAAGTCTTCTGCATTATTTATCTCTTCCTACCATAAGGGGTCTGATAGGCATACTGTTTCAATAATTAAATGTCAACAATTCATGCTGTTGGCCAAAACCCAAAGGACCTTCATAAATAAATAATAACATCTTGCATTTTTATAGCTTCTTTCATTCAAGGGTCTCAAAGTGCTCTGCAAATATTCATTAAGACCCCCCTAAACAGCCTTGCAAGGTAATTCAGAATTATTCTACTACAGGTTTTTCTCAACAGGGATGGAGAAGAATCACCTATTGCAAGGTCAAGGCTCAACCAGGGTCTGAGCTCCCCTCACCAAATCTGCACTGGCAGCAGCAGGAGGCAGATGTGGCTCCAGGGAGCTCACTGCCATGCAAGAGCCACAAAAGTGGGACAGGATGGGGGGAAATCACTGATGGCTCCACTCTTGACTTCTGCTTTAAACACGGCTCATTGTCACCACAGAGAAAAGCAAGGCACAACTTCCCAAGAAATCTCTGGGTTTCACATTCTCTGAACCTCAGAGAAAGGAAAAACATCTCATTTATCTCATTTGCTGTGTCTGTGTTTGTTCACAAGTGGGATGCATTGTGGAAGATTGTTTACCTGAAGGGAATTGGTAATTGGATTGTTAATTGGATTCTGGTGTGAGTTTTGATTCACTGACCAATTGGATCCAGGTGTGTGTGATTCTGGAGTGCTTGGCAGATTCATCTTAGATGTAATGTAGAATATATGTAATACAGTATAGAATAATATAGTATAATAAAGTAATTAATTAGCCTTCTGATAAGATGGAGTCCTCCTCATCATTCCTCCTTTGTCAGGAGTAAAAATACCCCTATAGCTCATTATCACATTTCCAGGGAAGATGAGGGAAAACAATGCTGCACATGGACCCAGCATTGACATTTCTCTCTTACTATTTATGCTGTTCTGGTCAGCAGCGATTTCAGTCAGAGCAGGGAAATGTCCTGTTTCCAATCTAATCCATCAAAATGTTCATTAGAAGTCAAATAGCTGCATTTCATTCGCCTTTCTCCAGTCATTTTTGTTAGCATCATTCTCCATGACCTCTTTTTCACTCCATACTGAGGAAAACAAGAATGATCATAATGATCTGACATTTCTATAGTGGCTTTCATCACACTGACATGTTGAGAGAATGATGAGCCCAGAAATAACATAAGAAGCCTTTTCAGGCATCCTCTTCTCAATTTAGCACTGAGTTTCTGAGGAGAGAAAGCCTGAATCTGAAAGCTGAGTGCTGCTGCTCATTCAGTTGGCTTTCAGGCATCAATTCTACCTGCAGTCTCACAAAGCTGTGAGAAATTCCACACAGAAAGACCCCAACAACTAAAACCTCCCATTCTGGTTCTCAGAACAAATACCAAGTTCATAAAAGCTCTGGTAGTGTGCTCCATTGGAGCTCATTTCTGGTTTGAACGCAGTGCCTAGATAAATACAACATCAGAATATCTATTTTTAAACAAATGGAACATCCAAAAGTGCTTTCACTCACATATAGCACTTCAGGGGCCCCTAATCTGCACTGCTTTTAGAGGAATGCTCACATTTTCCACCCCTTGCCCAGCTGTCAGTATATACAGATATACACATACACCTGACACACAAAGTACAGTTCCAGACTGGTTCCAGACTGGTTTCAGACTGACCAAATCTTAGTACAAGTTATCCCTTGATTTTTCATGAATTAGAACCATTTTTCAGATGCTTGAATGTATAGATCTGTTCCTGATTGGCTTCTTGAAATTCTGCACCTGAACTTCTCTCTGTTATTACAGCCAGGAATATTTACTAATTTTCAAGAACTGTAGACTTCAAGTCCATTTTTAAAAGACATAAACCATCAATGCCTTTTTTAATTCTTTTTTTTTTTTTTTTATTCAAATAAATGGACCAATTCACTCTGTGGGAAAAGTTATGGGATCTGATGATGAAGATGACATGAAGGAGCATCACAAATATTATCATGGGTCAAAATACACACACTGTCCTAAGTGAACTTGATCAGTGCTCATTACCAGTAAGAAAAAGATAAAAATATGAAATATTAGTGAAAGGATATAAGATATAGGGATATAAGAACATACTTAAGTATTTGAGGCTATACCATTAGATGAATATAAATAAGCCAAATTTTATACACTGTGAAAATCAGTAAAAAAATAATGGAAAATGGGATACATTATGCTGTAATAACAGTAATTCAGCTCTTTCTCCTGCGGCTTCTTTTCTCCATGCATGTGCTATTACTCTGCTCCCTGAATTTCCCTTTCACCAAGGGAATGTTTGCTTCCAGCTCCTCACAGCTTGCTCTGGAGCAATTTAGGGAAAGTGTAAGTTCTTTTAATCACCATATTTCTGTATCTGCTTCATAGTCTAAGTCATCCTTTCCCACAGTTTTTTTTCATTAAGTCATCCCACCCAGAAATTAACTTTATTGGCAGTTTTGCCTTCACTGAGACACTGTGGAGTACAATTAGGAGAAGACACAAGGCCATAAGAAATCACTTGCTTGGCAGAGATGCTGCCAACGTGGTGGATGTCTAAAGCCATTTTTCTGTGCAACAGCCAGTTGATTTATGGATTCACTGGACCTATTTTCCCCCATGTGATGTGAGAGTGTCTTCCCACTGAATTAAGGCTGACCACGTGTTCCTGTGCCAGAACAGTTCCAGTTCTGTTGACTGCCTGCAACTCTTCCTCAGTTTTCTCCCTGCATGCATGTCCAGGAAACATGTAAATAATTCATTTAGGTACACTAAAGCCTGTCTCAGAATATAAGAACATTGTTTCAGGACAGCAAACTCCCCAGTGTTAGATATTTCAATACTACTACTGAAACACAGTTTTATTCACCTTTTTTTATTACCCTGAATACTTTCTGCTTTATTTGTGATCTCCTGAAGATCCAGCAAGCAGCACAAGACAAATACAATTAATTTTCAGAGAAGGTACTATTGATCCCATGTCACTGCCCTATTAAAATGACATTTTGCACGATGCAGAATGACTGATGCAGAAGTTATTTAACCTGACAGATGCTAAGAGCAAGAAGGCAATAGTTGCTCACTGCATCATTATTCAATAGATAATAATTTAACTTGGCTTTGCAAAGGCCATTCTTATTTATGGGGTGCAAGTGAACTAACATTTTATTACAGTTTAAGGTTACATCATCCACTTCTAATATTCCCTCTCTTCCAGTAAAATGATCTTAAATCCAATCCAATCCAGTCAATGCAATAGTGAGCAAAACAGTGCTAAATTCTATTATTTGAATCTGATTAAGTTACAAAGCTGGGCTCAATAATATCTGTATTCTACAGTTTGTTTTCTTAGTTCTCCTCCCAGTTTCTTTACTGTAGAACTTTAAAATAACCAACCAACCCTCCCCCACCACCACCTTCCCACCAAAATCCTGTATATGAAGTGAGGAAGAATCAGTCTCAAATTTGACTCTCAAGATTTTTGCCTTTTGAGTGCAAAATTCTGTAGCTGCACAAGGCAAAAGTTTGTAGTCTGAGTCTAGAGGAATTTCCAGATGCAACCAGGGGGATTTTTCATACAGCCTGACACACAAAAGTAATCAGTTATTAAGCTAGGATACTAATTCCATCTTTCAGAAAATTCTGCTGTCTTTTGTCCTGTTCTTTCCTCCTAATGCATAATCTGGAAACTCTTCTGGAAGAGCCAAACAGAATTCCTAAATTAGGAGAAAAGATGGATCAAATTTCAAGCCTTACACCTCACAAACCCTTTCAGTGGTGACAGCAGCATTATCTGCATGAATGGGGATTGCTTACACAGGGTTTTATTTCCTGCTCTGTGCTCCAAAAAGCAGCAGGAACACAAGAGGAAGCTTTGGGAGCCACAGCAATGCAGTCATGCCAGAGCAGCATTTCCAGAGCAGATTTCATTTAAATCTATTTCAGGCATCACCCAGGTACTGCACATGGACTCGCCTTCAACCTCAGCCAAAGCTCACTGAAACAACAGGCTAATTGCTAACCCCAATTTTTTTTTTTTTTTAATTGAAAGAGCTTGAGTTACTCAGGGGCTGTCCACAGAGGGTTTTTGCAGACAGATGGGAAATGGTTTGCCCAGGCTCTGGGCAGCCTTACTCCATCCAGGAGCCACACAGACACAAGTGACATGACCCCGTGCTTAAGCTCATCAAGCTCTGCCAAGAACTTTCCCCATGTGACAACTTATCAGCACACACAAAGACTGATGGCTTCACAGCTGCTATTTCCTTCTGCTCTAAAAAGGTATAAAAACAAGCAGAGAAAAGGGATTCCAGCCCATGAGTTCTTCAGTAGCTGACTTGATCTTCACCTTCCATCAGACAAGAGCAGAGACAGGATCACATGAAGTGTGTATAGAAGGTGAAGGATAAAGAAAGCACAAGAGGCAACCTTGCTGCAGGGATGACAGACATGCAGGCAGGTCCTTTTTGTCCCCCTCTGTGCAGCCCACAGCTGTGGCATGCTGCTGGAAAGCCTTCTGCTGTAGGCCCACATTTCTCTTCACAGAGAAAAGCAGGGCACAATTCTTCCCAAGAATATTTCTGGGTTTCACATTCTCTGAACCTCAGAGAAAGGAAACACAATTCTTATCATTTGCTGTGCTTGTGTTTGTGCAAAAGCAGAATGCATAATGGAGATTGTTTACCCAGAGTGATGGGGTTTTGTTTCCTTGGCCTGTCAGGGCCAGGTGTGTGTGTGAGTTGGGACTGTGGGCTGACAGTCATAAGATTCAGGCAGTGTGTGCAGGGTTGAGGGCTTGGCAGATTCAGTTTTAGATGTATGGAATAATATAGTATAATAAAGTAATTAATTAGCCTTCTGATATCCATGGAGTCAGATGCATCATTCTCTCCCCTCTTTGGGGCCTTCACAGTGTTGCAATATCCTGCCACCAGCAGTACAGAAAGTTCCTCCTTTCTTCTCTGCCACACCAGAAATGAGTTTGTAAAAGAGATTTGCACCATGAAGTTGTGTAAAATTCTTGTCATGGGAAACAGGCTGTCCCTGACAGGGCACCTCAGTTTATTTGGGCCTTTTATAGCAGTTTCTCACCTGCTGACTGCTTTGTAGGGAGAGATGGGCTGTCAGTGCTGGGCCACTGATCCCTGGCAGCCCTGCTGCTGCAGTCAGTGCTTTGGACTTGCAGAGTAAATTTGATGAGATAGGTAACATGGGGACCTGTGCTTCTACCTGGGTGCTGATGAGCAGCAATATTGAGCTTAAGAAGCAGAGCTTTACTGCCTCCTTTGATGGCAACTCAAACAGACCAGATGGAGGTTCCAAGGGACCACAACAGCAGCAGCAAAATATTTCTAACACAAACAGATGTCTGTTTAGAGAAGCACTCTCTGGTGAGGCTCCCATGTGATAAATACACCCAGGGGAACCCAACCCTTGTGGTGGTTATCTTAACAGTTCCCAGAGGGCTGATTATTTTGCAGTGCTGTTGCAAGCCTTGTCAGGATGCATTGCTTAATCAATCCCTGCAGAATCTCTGGGCTGGCCTTTCCTGACAGGGTAACCAGCACCAGCCTGGGAGATTTGCTCCTGCACAACTCTGGGATGTTAACAGAGACAGTAAAACACAACTGGCTATTACTGGTTCAATTACAGCAGTCATTCCAATTGACAGGGTTAGCTAAGACAGGAGGAAACAAGGCAGGAACATCCTTATCTGGCCATTTCTCTCCCAGTGGTTACTGCATTTTCTTTGCTTGGTAGTACCCCTTGGTGTGTAACAGCTCATTTACTTACTGATCATATGCTCAGATTTATTTTTTTAAGGAAAGAAGGCAGCATTCTGTCCTCTATTATGATCTTTTTACACAACTCAGGCCAGAGAACACTGACCAATTTCTCTTAAGCCTAAACCTCTGCCTGAGCCATAACAGTTTCACAGAGACTCCTGCCATCATCTGTCCCGACTTTCCTTTATTAAAGAAAAACATGTATAAAAGAGGTAGGTATTACTGAATTAAAGGCTTACAAGTGAGGAAGAATGCAGTACTTCCCTAAGTATCTACAGAGATTAATTATCCATAATGTATTTTTTTTTTGCATGTTGAACTCGGCATCAAATCCTTAGATCTGACAGAATAAGAAATATGGAGATCAAAACACTATTGAGTATCAGAAGCCTCTTATCAATGTTGGTTATTCTAGACTCCAACCAAAGTGAGTCCTTCGCTTCCCTTGGATAAACTAACTAGACCAAGATTCTTTAATCTCCACTCTAAGTCACATTCCCCAAGCATCACTCTCATACCTTTTCCCTAAGCCTTTTTCAAATTTGCGGCATTCTTTTTCAAGTTACATAAAAAACACAGCTTAGAAGCAGCCTGCAGAGTCATAAGAACAGGCAGTTGGATGTCATTATAAGATCCAGCAGAAGCTGGTTCTTATTAGTCCAGAAAAAAAAAAACTTATTGGTGAAATGGGATGTTTGTAATGAAGAAACCATACAACCTTTAATGGAGATCTGTGATTGAAATGAACCTAATCTACCCAAAAACAGCAGAGAGAGATGCAGGAAGAAGTAGAGATATTAAGAAAAAAAAAGTTTATTTTGTATAATATTATCTTTTTACCACATTTTGCTGAAGGGTGGAAATCCATCTCTGGAGAAATTCAGAATTAGTAAAAGCCACTTTGTTCTAACCCCTTACCAACTCTTGCTGAGGAAGGAAAATTGCCTCTTTCTATGCTGCTTTTGGTGAAAAACCCTCATTCTTTTACACAACTGTTAAATGTAAACGTGCCTTGCTCACATCAATGATTCAAGGCTGGTTGGCTGGAAATAGAAGAAGAAGGAAAATGGAAAGAAGGAGGGAAAGGGAAAGGCCCAATGGCACCTTTTATTTTTTTCTTAAAGCAATTGTTTAAAATCCTTTTTCCCCTCTATATCCTCTAAAATGAACCTTCTGATGAACTATGACAAGCTGCTATGGCCCAGGACACATCAAGATGTTGGCTAATGTTATATAATTGCACTAAAAGTTAAACCTTTGATAAAAAGAGGGGGGAAAAGGAAATATTTTATAAACTCTCCTGATCAGGAAATAGTTGAGAATGTGTCTAGTAAAAAAAAAAAAACCAAGCATTTGTGCAGTACAAGCTGAGTCTGCAGAGACCCTGAAATGACAAATCTCATGGCAATATTTAACCCAGGACCTATTGATCTGGAGGAATTTCATCAGCATCATCTTGTGCCCTCCGGTCTAATCAAAGCATTTCATATCCCCACAGTACTGCTATCCTCACTGGATGCCACAGAAAACATCATCTTACACTGCACTAAACATTTTAGATAATTTTCAGATAACTATTCCAGACTCCAGTGAAGAGCATCTCCATGAGCTTTTCATCATATAATGTAGAACTGCATTCTTATTTTATCAGCAAAGATGATAAAATCTCCATGATGAAGATGAAAAGTCTGCTGTGATAACTGCAGATGTAATCCTAGTTATTCTGCTGCAAGTGTTTTGCTCTCTTAAGAGTTCAATTTCCAGCAGTTTTGCTTTTGGACAACTTTGTACTTAAGCCAGTTAGATTCAACATTGGAAACAAGGCAGAGTTGTAGAGAAAATATTTTCTACGTCAAAAAAAGTCAGGGGAGTACCAGGTAACTGCTTGTGATCAAGAAAACACAGCTGAGAGAAGCTCTCTAGAGCTGGTTATAAAAACCTCCATGGTTTTGAGCTGTAGGGTTTGGGGTTTGGCCTTGGAGTCTTTTTGTTTGGTTGGTTGGATTTTTTTGTCGATTTTTTCTTCTTTTTTTTTTTTTTTTGTTAGTTTGTTTGGGTTTTTGTTTCTTTAGAGTTTTTGTTGCTGTTGCTTTGTTGGTTTTATGGTTATTTTTTATATAAAGGGGGGGGTTTGAATGGAAGAACATGAAAGAAACCAAGGTTTTTCACATGAAGAAAATCTTCCTGCCTGAAAACCTCAGAAATAATGTTCCAATTTTAATATGGCAGGCAGAGCTAGATCAATAATTTAATATGTGAAGCATGAGCAGACTTCCCTTATCCTCAGTGCCACTTTCTGAGAATGCAGCTGGGGCTCCTTGCTCAGGCAGGATGCTCATCACTGCCATGTCTACAGCAGCAGATTCAAAATTTGGACCATCAGGAAAAAAATGACCTTCTTTGCATTCATTGTGACTCTTGTTTAGGTCATGATAAGGCAGCACTTTTCCTTGGGTGGAAATTACTCTCTGTGAAAAGTTCAGGCACCAAGAATAAATTCTTATATTTCATTCTTTGTGATTTATTTGGCTACAGGGAAAAGAATTTTACTTTACACTATCTATATAATAAAATTTTTTGCATATTTTTTGTTGCAGCATGCAAGTCAGCATTCTTTTCCCTGAGCCTATAAAATTTGAGTGCTGGTTTTTACGTCTTGGGGGAAGCTCAACAGATACCACCAAGTAAGCATTTCATCAGTCTATTACTTTCTCTACATTAATGTGTCCTTCACATGGAAAAAATGCCCTTCTAAGGCATCACAAAATGGCCCAAAAGAAGGGCACAAAAATGCCTTTTTAAGGCTGTTCTCCCTGCATTGCTGGTGAAAAGATCTTTAGCAGCTTTTCAGATACAGCAGTAGAATGTCACCATCTCTATTCTTTGGTCATACCTTAAGCACATTCTTGAGGAGTATAAATTCCTCTTGGAATTTCTCCCCAGTCTGATGTGGTGTCTTTAAAGACTAACCCTCCTATTCTTTTACTCCTTCGTGTGATAAAAGAGAATGAACAATGTACAAATGTGATCTCCTGGGTCTAAAGCCCTCAACTTTATCTACAGATGGCAACTACAAATTCATTTCCTATGTATTTTACCCATAAGTGTTTTGTTGTGTGATGCCTTGCAAGGCTAATTTGATCCACCCAGGTATGGATGAAGCACCCACCATGGTACCAGCACATTATTCTCACTTTCCCTTTTAATTTAGATGCACCTGATTATTGTATTTGCAGGGAATGCCCCAACAAAGGCAGGAATGATGGATCTGACTCCATGTTCTCAGAAGGCTGATTTATTACTTTATAATACTATGTTATATTAAAGAATACTATATATACCAAAGAATACAGAAAAGATACTGAATGCTAAAAAGATAATAATGAAAACTCCTGACTCTTTCCAGAGTCTCGACACAGCTTGGCTCTGATTGGCCAATGAGTCAAAACAATTCACACCAGATCCAATCATGCAATCACCTGTGGGTGAACAATCTCCAAACACATTCCACATGTGAGCACAACACAGGAGAAGCAAATGAGATAAGAATTGTTTTCCTTTTTCTCTGAGGCTTCTCAGCTCCCCAGCAGAAAAATCCTGGGTGATGGGATTTTTTCAGAGAATATGAATGCCACACCCGATCACCTCTGTTTGCAGACTGACAACCTGTGGAGCTCCAGCGGATGTTTCTGCATCCTCCCTTCCTGCTCAGGAAAGTAGAATTTGTTCTCTGGCACTGCCTGGTGTCTTGCTGAGCACCCTTTCACAAGCAGCAGGTCTCCTTTAGCAGCAGTTAATTTGCTGAATTTGTATGGTTCTCATGCAAAACATCAAGAAGGTACCTTCAGGTGAGTGATCACAGTTGATGAGAAAACCCAGCCCAGAGCTCCTCACCCTTTCACAGGATCTGGGAGGCTGCACTGCCTTGCTTTGCAGGAAAAGGAACACTCATTGCACATGCCCACAAGCACCATGAATTTCTCCATCCAGGAGGTAACCTGCCAGACCACCACCCTGCTGCCAGTGGACACACAGAACCACAGAGAGAGGTCCTGGCTTCCAAATTAATCCTCACAGACAGGGACTGTCATTGCTGACGCAGGTGGCCTTTCCTCCCAGCTGTGCCAGCAGCTCCTCACGGGCAAGGATGCCCTGCCTGTGAATGATCTTGGAAGGGAACAGAGCTGCTGTCATGTCCCTGAGCCTGTCAGGGGATGGGGATGGAAAGGAGGGGAGGAGAAAAAGGAAAAAGAAAAAGCCAACCCCTCCTGGCAGTGGGAAAAGAGCTGTCCCCATAAAGCATAGGGAGAAGGGATGGGGATGTAACAGATGAGGGCATGGCACGGCAGATACCAAATTAAAATGTAAGATCCAGTTCAAACTTAAAACAGATGAAATGCCAAAGCCAAAAGGCCACAAGAGACACCAGAGTGCTTCTGGTAACCAACAGCATCCATCACTGAAATGCTGATGTTCCCCAGCCTCCCTCACAGGACCAGCCCTGCAGCACAGGGCCACTGTCACAGACATATTTTATCAAAAATCCTTTTACTAGGACTTTTTCTCCTGAGAAGCTAAGAAGCCTCATAAGTTAAATGTAAACAATGATTATCTGCTGCTGTGAGATGCAACAGGTGCATCTGGGATTGGTCTCATGTGGTTGTTTCTAATTAATGGCCAATCACAGTCCAGCTGTCTCAGACTCTCTGGTCAGTCACAAGATTTTATTATCATTCCATTCCTTCTTTTCTTTGCTAGCCTTCTGATTATAGAAGCTAGCTCCTATCACACCATCACTCCATCTTCTATTCTTTTAGTATAGTTTTAATATATATCATAAAATAATAAATCAGCCTTCTGAAACATGGAGTCAAGATTCTCATCTCTTCCCTCATCTGAAAACCCCTGTGAACATCACCACAGGCCAGCACAAAGAGTCCCCAGGCAAGGGACACCAAGCCCTGCACAGCTTGGCTGCTGCAGTTTGGAGCACCAAGGCAGAGGCCACTGGTGCTCCCACCCAGCTGCACAGAGATGGCCACTGCATGTCAGAAAACCCCACATGGAAATAAATTCTGAAGGTTTTCTGAGACTCCTCCGTGTGCTGCCATTCTGCTGTGATGTTATATTAGTAATGCTAAAGCAAAGGCAGAACAGAAGCATACAGACACAAACAAAGTACTTGAATTTCTTTCAGAAATCCAACTCTCTGGTTCTCCTTCCATTTCTTACTCCCTCTCTCAAGAGGGAGCAGAGCATTTGTTAAATTTGGCTTTGAACACGGGAAAACATTGGTTTGTAATAACCCTCCTAATTTGCTTTTCTTGGCAAGCACCCTGCACCAGCCCTCCCTGCTTCTGTTGTGAGGGGATGACTGTGAAGCTAGGAAAACACACACACACACACAAATTCTTGAGTAATTGTACGTGCAGCTCCTGCTTTTTAATGCACTGTAGTGTAATTACCTTTTTGTCAGCTCAACCTCATTCTGTGCAGAGCAGCTGAAATCCCTAATTACCAACTGCAGCAGCCGAAGTCCCCAATTTGCTCCCGAGGATGTGGTATCATTAACCCAACTCATTATGCGCTGCTTGTCAGGTGAGGCCTATGGAAATTTCACCTGCATTTATTGGTTTCCTTCTCTGGCAGCACAAACACCACATTCTGGATAAAACACTGAGGGAAAAAAATAAAAAACACCCCACTCCCCAAGGGAAAAACTCAACAGGCAGAGCCAGGAGAAGGTTGTAAAAAGGTGGGGCACAGTTTCTTCTCAAAAGCCACAAGACAAGAGGTCATTAACTCAATTTGTACCAGGGGAGAATTTGTTTGGATATTTGAAAAACTTCCTCCCAGAGAGGCTTGTCAAGCACTGGAACAGGTTGCCCAAGGAAGTAGTTAAGCAAATCCCTGGAAGCATTTAAAGAGATTTGTAGATGTGGCTCTTACAGCCATGGTTTAGTGGTGGACCTGGCAGATTCATGGCATTCCCTTGCACCCACTGGGGAATAGATCACTGCAACTGCCAGGGATTAGTGTCATGCTCCTCAGTTTTCACAGTCCTGCTTTATACTGCTGAACAGCAAGTGCATTTCCAAAGTCTGTGTGTGGATTCAGATGTGACACACACAGATGCTGAGAATTTAAAGAATTCCTGGATTTACTCTGCAGAAGTTCTAAAAAAACCTAAAGCCTTTATGACTCAACCATTTCTCTGCCAGGAATCTACCCTGCAACATCAGCCTGTTAGACACCTACAAAGGATGATAATAATAATTTATTTTTATGTGAGCATACCCGCTTCCTCCCCTCTTTCCAGAAACTAAATGGTGAAATACAACAAGTGACAAAATTTTAGCAACTTCTGAGCAGATTTAATTAAGGAAACTCCATTTCACTGCAGACAGGCTGTCCTATTTAATCTCCCACTCACAGGTTTTCTTCTCGCTGCATTTTTGTGCAATTAAAACAAGGCAAACTGGAATGCCAATTAAATGCCTCTTGAAACAACAGCCACCCTCCCTGACACCTGTTTAAAAATGCATGAACTGACACATTTGCAAACTAATTCTGGCATTTCTGCACTGGCCCTGGTTGCCTGCATTCTGGGCTGATGCATTTTATGCCTGAGGAAAGCAGAGAGCATCAGCCACTCATGGGCTCTGTCAGGCAAGAGAAGAGAGGGGGCTCCTAAAGCTGCTGCTGAGGCAAGGAGGAATTTTGGCTTGGGGACAGAGAGGAGACAGTCCTTATGTCTATTAATTTCAGGAAATCTCTTTGTTTCTATTTCTATTCTTAATTTCTATTGACCTACACCAGAAGGAACCTCCTGAGGACCCATGATCCTGCTGCCCCTCTGCCAACCGTCTCACTGCTTTCACCAAGACAAGAATTCAGTTTTTCTCCTCCCCACAGGGCTCCCCTTCTGCACTGGAGAAGGAGAAACTTTGAGCTGCATGGGAGCGGGAAAAATTATTAAACTCTGAATAGTCTGGATGTATCTGAGGTTTCGGAGTAAGATAAAGCCAGACACTCCTGGAAATAAATCTAACATTGTTCTCTGAGGAAATGTTCAGTCAGAAACCTTGTTATGGAGCCCTTTAAAGTCTGGGCCAGGTGGTGGCTCTAGGGATGTGTTACTCAGCCACTTGCAGAAGGACAGAGGTTGGATAACAATGAGACACTCTCTAGTGGCACAAGTTACAATTATACCAGGAATAATCATAAATAAGGAGCCTGTACATTTGCTTGATTCTTCCAGAATCAGTGTTTCTTCAAAAGTAAAATAATTTTGGGTAACTTTTTTCAGTGAAAGTCTGCTTGAAATTGATATATGTCTAAGTGAAGCTCTGATTGATCAGCAGAAAGCTAGCCCAAGAGATTATTGTTAAAATAAAGCTAAATTTGAGGCACATATACACACAGCTTGAGTAGGAAGATGAGGGACTGTGCTGTGTCTTGAATCTGAACTAGAAAACCAACCCAACAAATCCCACTCTCACACAGATGAGAGGTGGCTCTGTATTTCTGGCTTCTGTATTTTATTTTTTGCTAGCCTTTTTTTGCTGCCAGCCAGTTTTTCTGAGAGTGATGTTTGTGTTGGTGGCAGGTCCTGCTCTCCCCCTGCATGCAATAATGAAGCCACACTGCACATCTGCTTAGTCCTGCCAGCTCCTATCACAGCATCACTCCATCTTCAGCCACCTGCAGCTGCAGATTGCTGATCAAGCTGCCTGGATTTGTCTTTCTTAGGCAGATGTCAGGTGTGGAATCTGCTTGTCTGTGTTTGAGCAGCACGCAAACTTCAGGGGTGTAAAAGCATCTCAAACTCCGGAAATATGAAACTGTGGTATTTTCTGTGGTCCCCCATGGCAGGAAGGAATGAATCTGACTCCATGTTCTTAGAAGGCTAATTTATTACTTTATGACCTATAGTATATAAAATAATGCTATACTAAACTATATTAAGAATAAAGATATTTACAGAAGGTTTAACAAGAGTCTAACGAAGTACTCATGACTCCTTCCAGAGTCCCGACACAGCCTGACTGTGATTGGTCATTAAGTCAAAACAATTCCCATGAAACCAATGAAACAATCACCTGTTGGATAAACAGTCTCCAAACACATTTCAAAGCAGCCAAACACAGGAGAAGCAAATGAGATAATATTGTTTTCCTTTTTCTCTGAGGCTTCTCAGCTTCCCAGGAGAAGAATCCTGGGCAAGAAACTATGGTAGTGACATGAAACAGTGAAAGGAATTCCAAATTATTTTTTTTTTTAAATTAGGAAGTTAAAACCTATTTCTCCTGCTGTAGGCAGAGCCTTAAAAAGATCTCAGCCTAGCTAGTTCATATGATAACCTCTGTGCTACACAATAGTCCAAAGCAGAAGTCATTTCAGAGAACAGAAATAAAACCACACCAAAACAAAAGCTCACATATAGCATAAGTGATCCGTGCTAGTAAAAATCAACCAAAATAGTTCACAGTCCTTCACCCTGAGCCTTCAGACTTCTCTGATGGTTAGGACTGCTTCAAAGGTCATTTGCAACCCCCTTGGCATTATCAATTTTTTCTGTAAACCTTCAATGTATAGAAAAGACCAACCCAGTAAAGAACCTCATGTCATGAGGGTGACCCCACAGGGCCTGGATATCTCAATTTCTGCCAAGTTTGGGACACGCTGGCTGAAGCACAGCAGACCTCCAGCATCAAATCCTCTTGTGCCTGGATGTGCCCTTCTCCCTCCTGGGGGGAAGACAAGCCTGGACCACGAGACCTCCCGGTCCACAGTGCAATTTGTGGAGTCCCTGCCTTGCCAAGGAGCCAGGCCAGCAGCTGGTGAACACTGCAATTACAAACACTTGCTTATTTAAAAAAAAGCTTGTTTGAACTTGTTCATGTTTAAGGGAGTTTTACCTCAGCCTGACAAGTTGCCTGCAGTTGCTTTGGCACACAATTTTCATTTAAGTGCTCCACACAGGCAGGGATCCCATATGTCCTATACCTTCTTTCTCTTTTCATTTAACACCACCACAACACAGTAATGGACCTCTGATGTGTGGCAAACAAGCCTCTAACAGCAGAGTTATTTTGTACCATTTTCTATTTTGTTATTTAGGCAAATAGGATCATTTTTGAAGGAAACAACAAATTTCTTTCCATAAATGCATCCTGGGGTCATTATTCACTACCATGATTAACATTCATTTTCTTTCATGCACAAGACACAGTGGTGACTATTTATCCCCAGTGTTCATTGCTTCAAGAAAGAACATTATATGATGGATGTTGGACATCCTGTACCACAGTCCTGTCACAGAAAATTAGGATTTAGCATCCCTACAAAAAGCCTTTCTGCAGGTGTTGGTGTAATCTTTTTTTAAAGAGTGTTGTTACTATAATCTAACCACAATCAAAATTCATATCTAATAGATGCTGGACAGAGTAACAACTAGTCCTTTCCCTAAAAGGCTATGATTGTTAGCAAAAAATAGACAAAGTGCAGGAAAAGGAAGCATTAGCTGAGCAAAGTAGCAAGAACAGCACAAAAAGACCTAAACAATAAAATATCTGCAAGATTTTTACTAGGAATAATAATACAGAAAGAAACCTAAAGACGAGAAGAAAAGTCAGTGCACATCTTCAAAATTCTCTTTCTGTTTTTTAACCAAAAGTTCATTTTGTTATAAAACAGATTCACAGCTTTAAACAGCGGGGTTTCACCTGATAACCACCAGAGATCCTGTCTTGTTTTAATTATTCTAGAGTCCTTTAACTCCATCGATGAACAATAAGGGATTTCCCTTGTTGTCAAGCAAGAATAAAAGTAACTATATAGAGAAATCTAGAAAATAAATTTATTTCCCATCATCTCTGGTCTCAGGAATTGTTTTTGAACAGCATACCTAACCACCACAAAGGGATATGGCCAAACACTTTGTGTCTTTGCTACAGCACTCAGAATGTAAAGAAAGAATGACAGAAAGGCAGCTCTTAACAAAGCTCCATCAAAACTACATGGGCAGAGCGACAGCAGAGTTAGCAAAATAAATACATCAGATGTATTTATTTACAAATTATTACAAATAAATCAAAGCCTGAGACTTTGTGATGCTCTCCACTGTCCCAGTACCCCTTCAGGAATAAGCTCTGCTAAGAGGGGCTCCGGCTCCAGCCTGGGCAATCCTGAACTCAGTGCTAGGACTGCACAGACTGAACATCTTTGAGGCACTCTGACCTCTTCAGCCACTGTCCTATGATGCCTCAGGTTTAGCTTTTACGTTTTTCAGATTTTGTGCTGCTTTAGTATTGTGATTCTGAGCTTCATATTATGGAATGATGAGCTCTGTGCACAGAGCAGGGAGACAAAACAATTCCTGCTCCAGCTGGGCACCAAGAACAAATGACCCAAATCTCAGCCCAGGAGCACAAACCCCGTGGGCTGGAGAGAGAAAAACAAGCAGGGTGGGACTGCCTGGGCTAAAGCTGCAATGGGACAATGAACTGCAAGGTGCAAATGGAGCAGAGCTGATCCCAGGGACAGAGCCCGTGCCCGGCCGTGCATTTTGGGGCCATTTTGGTTCATCTTGGGTGCAGCCCTGGCTGGGCTCTGGTGCTGCCCAAGGTGGATCCATGGAGAGAATCCTTTTCATAAATCCCTATTTTATTCTTTAGATCTGTCTGGTCTCTGTTCTAGTTCAGCCCTCTCAAGGCATCATCACTCTCATAACACAGGCCACCAATTGCAATCCACCAATTTCTGGCCCTGGCAAACCACAGTTGAGCTGGGCAGTGTCGCTTCAGGTGACAGAGCATCCCTGGGGGCGTAGGGCAGGTCACACCCCACAGGGCCAGCCCTTTGGGAGGGGAAAGCCAGCAGCAGCACATTTTAGTCCAGCAGCAGCAGCGTGACCCAGCTGTGCCATGTGAAACACCAGCGTGATGGAACGACGTGGAGGAGAGGTAATTCATCACTGAAGATGGACTGGGAGGATGGAGGAGGATGGATTGCAAACTCCTGAGGAATGCAGGGACAGCAGAATGCAAATGGGAGCAGCCTGGCAAAAATGTACTGACATTGCAGAGACACAGACCCAACTTAATATACTGACATTTCATAGACAAAAACACAGACCCAACTCAATGTACTGAATTTCATAGACAAAAACACAGACCCAGCTCAATGTACTGAATTTCATAGACACAAACACAGACCCAACTTGGATTTCCACCATCCCTCCACCAACAAAATGCAATCTTGATGCAGAAGGAAAATTACTCTCCTTCCCAGTTCCCCAGTAGCTTTATTATACCTACAGCAGCACTTATCCTGCGTGTTCAGTCTCATTAGCTTCACTAGGGCTCTGCTTACTGCAAGATCAAAGGAGTCTTTTCCTGGAGGGTTTGTGCCATTGATAATTTGGATATCTGCAGTAAACTTAATCTATCTGTGCTACACTACAGAGATTTGAGGCAGGGGAAGATTAAAGTGATTTGCCTAAGACAACAGGCACAGTTTGAAGGAATTGAATGCAGGTTTCCACAAAGCCCGGGCTTAAAGAGAAGTCTCTTCACACATTAAGCACCCCCAAATACACATCTGCAGAATAAGGATTTTGCTATTACCATATTGGATATCTAAAGGGGAAGGATTTGGAAATAGGCTTATGTTTGTCTTTTTGCTGCTTTTTTTATCCTTTTCTTCCTCCCCAGCCTATCCTAATTTTGCCTCTGAAAGGCCCAATCAAGTAAATCACACAAGTCTTTTGCATACATATCTTATCAGCAGACAGCAGCTCTGGGAGAACACTTTTCCAACATGCTCAGCTGTGCTAGAAATCCTTCCCCATTTTTGCAGTTATTTCAGGAAAAGTCACTCTGAGAGAAGGTTCAGATGGTCACTACCACTCCAGCTCTGGCACAGAGAGAAATAATCTGGGTTATTCCAACACCCCCTGGAAAACCTTTGCAGGTGTTGCCTTTCTTCAAAAGGTTTAAGAGAGAGATATAGGTGTGACAGCAAACATCACCCTGGCTTTGATAATGACATTATGCACAGCTAGCCTGTTCTTTGGCTTGTTAAACTCCAAGTTTCCTGTGGGTAAGAAATGAACATTACTCTGTCACTGTTTTCAGGGCTTTCTGCCATGTTAATCTGATTATCTATGACAGTTTCTGTCAGTTTGTTAGCGAAGATCCAATTATTCTGCTTGGCTTTTAAGTTTTTCACATATTTCTGGCTAAGGGCCGGATTCTGGGTGCTTCTTTGTCCTCATCTCTTTAATACAAATATTAATGTAAAAAAACAATCCCACAGAACTGATAGACTAGTGGTGGATATGCAGTTCTTTAAAAATGGATGCATTCTTCATCTCCAGCAAGAATAAACAAAAAAGCTGCAGAACTGACAGCTGAAGGAAATAAATAGCTCTGCACTTGATCTGACTACATTTCTGTAATGAAAATTTACAGTGTTGGTATAGAAGGAAAGTGGCTCTTGGGGATTTCCTTCCCCTCCTTTAAACTCTTGCTTAGACTTTGGATTTTCCTCTGCATCAAAAAAAAAAAAAAAAAAAGGAAAATACAGCATAGTTCTATAAATAAATGGGACACATTTTAGATATAGAAATTAAAATAGAATCAGGTGGGATCCTTTTCCAAGGCATTTGACATAAGAGACTGTACAGTAAGTCTGTTATTTTTTCTCTTACACATGGTTTTTGTCAGATGAGTTTGCATGGCATAGACCTGTAGGACTGGAAAGTGGCAAGGGTGTAGTAAACTATAAACAGCAAAATATATATGCCCACACCTTTAGAAGGTGTTCACTGCCTAATATTTGCATGTCACTAGCTTTTAACTCATCTCTGTTTCTCATTCTAGTCTGTTCTAAATGCAATTTGTTTTTTTTCTCAATGATGTCCACAAATAGCATATATCTACTCAAGAGCTTTCTTTTGTAAAGGAGTGCCCACTATTTCCTGAAGTTATAGAGCTCCACTGACAACAGCATCAGCAGGAGATTGGCATGACAAACTCCTGCAGGTACCTGATATCATTATCTAAAGTTCTATGAAACAATTATGAAGATTCTGGAAGATGTTGGTCTTTCCGGCTTGGGCTCCATGGATCTATTACTACCAATAATCAGCATTAGTGATACCTGCAGTAGTCAGAATTTTCCCTCTCCAAATCCTCAAAAAAAATTAAAAAAAAAAATCTATAAAAGACCTGTCCCAGGATGGATATGCTTCTTCAGACATGGAATTCCTATCACTGCATAGTTCTGGTCTGTAACAAATGCTTGCAGGTAATGCTTTACAATCAACATTTTGGGAGCAAATTGTGCTCTCTTCCCACCTCTCCACTCATTTTTGGGAGATTGTATAGTTTAAGTGACCCTTGGGGACACAGACAGCTCATCAACTGCAAAAAGCATGACAGCAATGCCTTTTATTTATTTATAATATTTAGTATTTATAATCCCAGTAAAAATCCTGCATTGCACCAACCAAATCAGGAACTGAAGGCAGCAGCCATAAGAATGAATTTGACAATACTTTCCTTAAACATTATAAAATGGCCATAAATTTCCATCGTACCAGAGGCCATACTCAGCAAGAACACTGCAAATCAGGCCAAATTTCACTGCTAAATATTAGGTGCAACTTTCTGCACCATGACAAACTCCAACATCTCACTCCATGATAATTTCCTTGCACAGTTCCTTCCAAAATGATCCTAATCATATTGGGTGTAACTTGGCAGAGATTCCTCACAGCTAAAACACCACCAGCCCCTATCAGACAAGGATTTCTGCACATCTTAGAAGTGACAGATGAAAGAACAGGCAATAAAAACCCCCAGCATCTTCTTCTCTGGGGAATTTTAAAGCTTGAAAAACTCTTCTCTTTCAAGTGCAAGCATAAAATACCTGCTAGGATAACAGCAAGGTTGGGTGTTCAGAAGGAAAAGTACTGAGTGCTCCTGCCCCCCTCCAAGGCTGTTGTGCTGAAGGAAAGCTGAGGAAAAATCTGTGAAATCTGTGCGTGTTTGTGTGTTTTAGGTGAAGAGGAGGGAGCAAAGCAATCAAATCTCACAGCTTCAAAGGCTAGGTCTATCACTAACAAGGGTTAGCAAGAAATCCTGCAGACATTCCTGCTCTGCCAGCTATGGTTCAAACAAACTGTGCTCTAGGGGGTTTTGTATCATTGTCTCAGGCTGCTTGAGCCAGCCTGCTGATCTAAATTTCCCAATTACCTACACCAGCAGCCAGGTGTAGTGCTAGGAAACCATTTGTAATACTAATTCACCCCACTGATAATCACTGATAAACAGGTTTCCTACAGAAACACCTCACAAGGTCTCTGAAGCTGTGTAAATTAAATTTCCTCCCCGTTACATCTGTCTGACACCACTGGAAGTGATTATGCTGTGAGAAAAAGGTGGGAACAGAATACAGACCACACTCCTGGGTCTGGGAGATGGGATTAATAGGAATTATGAGCTGATCAGCAAAACCTCCAGAGCACTGTACCAAACAGAATTTTATAAGCTTATAGCACAATCAAATGAGCAGGAAGGACAGGAGGGCTGCATCTCAAACCACCTAGGATTAAAAATACAAGCCTTGCTCTTAGCACTGTCTGGGCTTTTCTGAAAGGGATTTTAGAGAGGGGCAACAAGGAAATAAAAAGGGCTTCAAAGTTTTAGTGGCAGCAGGGAACAGCAGAGAAGCAGAAAGGCAAAGACAGGACACAGGAAAAAGATATTTACTGTGCATCCCCCACAGGGGAAGTGCTCCTGCTAATGCCTCAGCTCCCTTCCCAGGCACAAGGCTTGATTTTCTCTACTGAAAATATCTAAAACTTCCTCCACTGGGCTAATCAGAAATATGGCACCTCATAGTCAAAGTAAGGAGTTCAGGTGGGGAAGTAAAACAAACAAACAAAAAAGAAAATAAAGAGAAAAATATCTCTCTTTCTGCTTTATTTCACCTTTAGGCTTCAATCTGCAAGAAATTTAAGATCAGCCTTCACAAGTGCCTTTAATCTGAGTGCAGCAGCAAATAGGAATAGGGAAATTCTGGCAGCGTCAGGGATCATTGGCCTCCCTGATCTGTCACCTTTCCTGGCTGGCACTGGGGCACAGCACCCCTCATGTAAAATGTCCCCTCTCCTTCAAGCCCAGGGTTATTGCTGTAAACCACAGAGTCAGCAGCCACAGCCTGGGGCTGCAACAGAGAAAATATCATGATAATTCCTCCATATTCCCTCAGAGAGATAAGAGCAGCTCAATTCAGCCCTAACTTGTATAAAGCCCATGAAGATCCTTACATGAAAGGTGCAAAACAGCATAAGCCAGGCAATAATTACCAGCATAGAATGAAGAGAATAAGTCAAACCATGAAATTCAGGGAGGACATGGCACTATCTGCTGCTTGCTCCATTAGTAAATACAGTGGCATTTTAGATGCAGTGCTTGTATATTATATTGCTTGAAGCTGTGCATAGGAACACCTAGAAAACTGAATGACAGATGGGAGGAAAAAACTTTTCCTTTATATGATTTTTATATGTATATATAGCTATATATATAATATAGATATATATAATATTATAGATAATTCATTATATATATAATTTATTATATATATTATTTTATAAATATATACACACACATACATACATATATATAAATATAATTTTTCTTCTGTAGAGGCCATTCCTTTTCTTCAGAAATCACTTTCCCACCAAAGTAAGAGATAAAATTCAGACAAGTAAAAAGGAAATCCATCTGCATAAAATCACCAAGCACAGGCATATTTACAGGCACGCAAAGATTTTGAAACGCCTGTAAATATTTAAATTTTGCTCAGTAGGTTTTAAAACTACTCTTTGCTGCCCTGCATGCAGCCTTTCCTGCCAAGATGCCTGGGCAGTGAACAGCCAAGGCACTGAAAATGCTTGGAGCTATTTCCATAGCAACAGACTGTGGTGAGGTAATACACCTGAGCTGCTAATGACCTCAGCGTGCAGTCTGGATGCTAAAAGAGAAATGAAATCAGATGGATGGATATTTTTTACACTTCAATGGGCTTTTTAAGGAGCAGGAAAACAAGCCCATAACAAGGATTTACAGATAAAAAAAAAATAATCTTTTATTGTGTCGCTCCCAGGACATATATTCTTGTTAGAGGGAAGAAAAAAATTTTAAAAAAAGAGGAAGCCAAAGCCACACATGTATCTTCGGGATGAGCAGAGCTGACACAAGCAGATTGTTCACCTCTTTTTTGCTTCTGCATGTACAAATGCACAAATGCACTTCCTTACTGAACACTTTTAAGTCCATAGAGAGCTTTTATTTACTTCAGCAGATTTTACATTAGGATTTAGCACAAAGATCCAGTTTCCCTCCTGGGTCACCTTCCCTGTGTCACTTCCCCTAGGAGATTCCCCAGCTAATTCTTGCCAACAAGAGCTAAAAGACTCTCTTCAGATTTGTAACACTCATTTGGGAGTGCATAGAAGACAGCTGGTAATATTTAAATTTAATATCCTAAAATTCCTGTTTATGCAGTAGAACTGTCAGCCAGATCCCTGCCATGTTCTAACTGGACTTTGAAACAAAAATGAACCTGTGCTCAAAAAGTGAGGCAGGTATGACCAGTCTCATAGAAAGTAAAAAGGAATGAAACCAAAAAAAAAAAAACCAATGCCAAAGTTGGTCTATTTTCTGGTGTATCCAGGATTAATTTTCTCTCAGTCATTCCCTCTTCCTCTCGCTGCTTTCATCAAGATGTAATGCTCCCCAAGAAATAAAAAATGTTTATTTGTACATCATCTTATTATCATTGTTATCCACATCCCTGTTTCCTACAGCTGTCCCTGCTCCAGGACTCCATACAAGAGCTTCTCTTCCTAATTACTTGACTTTTCCTCTTTTTTTCTCATAAATTCAAATTAGTCCCAGGCAACCAGCGTTTTCCCTTTTCCCGTAGCTGCCCTTGAAAATGCTTTTAATCAAGATACAGAAAAAGCTTTGATAAGGTTGCAACCAGATCTTTTCCAAAATGTGCCTTTAAACAGATGAATTTGCAAGTTATTAAACACTGCTAAGGCCCCTTTCCATCACCTCTTTGGGAGTGGGAAGGTATTAACTACAGGGAAATCAGAATTGCATTCAACACAGTCAAAAGTCACCAACTCTGCTCCAGTTTTTCCATGAGCATCCTTCAATAAAACCATCACAGTTTCCATTTGGAAAAAGCGATTACCAGGTAATTTAGAGGTGTGATCATCATGGGATCAAAGGAAGCCAAGCTGGGGACCAGGATTTGCACTTTGGTACCTCTGACAGTGGGATTGGATCCCACTCCAGCTTTGCCATGGAAGCGGGCAGTGCGGTCATTTGTGTGGGGATTGTTATATCTGTGTCTGAGGCTGTCTGCCCCCAAAATAGAAAATAAAACCCTGCAGCAGAATCCCTGAATGGGGTGAAAATACCCCACACAGACCTAGGGCTGCTGCTGCTGCACAGGTTGGTGACTGCTGGGTGAAGGGAGGGCTGAGACTTTTTGGCAGAAATTACATGAGAAGGGCCAAGGAAGCAGAACAACCAACACAATTTTGGACCATTCCTTCTTAGGAATAACTCAGGAGTCAATTCTCTTTATCTCACAATCTCACATCCCAGGGTTGGCACATAACTGCTGATTTTCAGTTTTCACTTCATTAGAAACTTCATCAATTTGTTTTTGTTTGTTTTGTGCATGAGAAATCAGCCTGTGCAGGTAAGACACTTAAGTCTAAGATAAATGTACATAACAGAGAACAAGAAACAAACTACAAAAACCAAATCCACACCCAGAAAACCCCACCACAACACTTTGCAAGTGGCTTGAAAATTAAAATATACAAAACACACAAGCTAATTCTGAGCACGTAAGGAGCGGAGCACGGGCTTGAACTGTTGCAAACACATCACTCACTCTGCAGGGAAAGGAATCTTCTGAAGAGAGAACTGGGTCAGTAGAACTGCAGTCCAGGCTTGTCACTTCAGCAATTTAAACACAAGTCAAGTTGGTGTTTAAACCCCAGGCTCTGACTCAAGGAATGAGAACAGATGCCATACTGAGAGAAATCAGACAAACCCATCTTGGATGAGTTTATTTACTCCTTTTTTTAGTCTTACCTTATCTGAATTTCCCCAGAATCTGATGGAAAAAATTCAACAGAACAACCCAGTTCCAGTATGTGCCACAGAAACGAAGCTTTTCCTCATGAATATTTACAGGCTGTAAATTATAGTCATTGGCATTGTTCACTTCATGCCAAAAAAAGCAAGTGTCACATTCCTTTCCCTTAACTTACTTGCTATTTCTGCTGATGTGTCTACCTGGCTTTGAGGGCAAACAGGATCTGGCTTCCATAGGTACATGATTTCAGAAATACTATATTGACAGAACTCAATATCATAGTTCTACCTTGGGAAGATTCAAGCTGAATACAAAGGAGACAGGATAACACAACCTGGAACTGTCTTTTACTGTAATTAAAAGTGCCCAATAATGTTTATGATCCTTTCCCCTTAGCAGCTGCTGCCAGATTTAATGCTAATAAAAAAGCACATTTTGGAACAATGCTATTTTATTGCAATCCTCTTCATATTCCTGACCTTCACAAGAGGCTGAAGGATGTTTAGTGGACTCAAAAAGGACAAACTGGTGTAACTCAAAGAACCAACTGCAATGTAAAGAGAAGGAGCACTCAGACCCTGAAGTAGGAGAGTGAAGGTCAAGGAGTCCATGAGCTAACCGCAGAAAAATGCAAGACATAAAATTCATTCCTGAATATTGATGAAATTCTCATCTACACCATAGAGCTATTGTTTGATGATACCTCATTCACCAGGCTGGTTTTTTTTGTTGGGTGTTTTTTTTTTTTCCTTAATTACTTCATGAATCATTTCATCTGAAGCCATTTTACACCTTTGCTGTGCCAACTTCTAAAGGAAATCAGAGCGGAGTCCCTGGAGAGCACTCATCTCCTTGAGATTGTCAACGCTCCTTTGTCACAGTGAAATCTGAAATACACTGAGTATTTTGTGGCTTGAGGCATTTGGTATTTTCATTTCTGGGATGAGAGATTTATGCAAATTCATACACAATAACAGAGAACTTTGAAGCTTCTAAGATGTCCTTTCACAGCCAGAGGGTTGATGGGAATTTAGCATTTCCATTCAGCAGCTTTCCCTTTCCTGTGTAAAGCATTACTTTCTCTCTTCCAAAATTTCATTTTGTGGAATTACTATTAAAATCACATCCTTAAATAATAATGAAGGCCATTGTTACATCCCTGTTGGTGCTGTTGGTTTAAACCACAGTTTCTCCTAGGGCTCAGCATGCTGAACACAGGGATGTGTTACCTGGGGGATGTTGCTTTTGGCCCTCTCTGGCTGTGTCCTTCATAGAAAATGAGATTTGCAGAGAGGGAAATCAGACAGCTGTCTCCAACTGAATTGCAATGAGATCTGAGGACCAATTTCCCACAAACCTGGAAAGCTGCAGTCAGGATCATGCCCTGGCACACAGGTAAATGAGAAATGCTATTCTGGCTGCTTCCTGCTACTCAGTGGTGTGCAAACGTGTTTGTTTGCTACTGTCCCACTTTAAAAGGCTAAACTATTTCATTTTGGGGTTTGTTTTGGGGTTTTTCTCCCCCAATTTTATTCCAAGCTGAAATGACAAACCTCTTCATTGTTAAAATTGGCTTTGGGCAATTGGTTACTGAATTAAGCTGCTTTTCTTTAGCCTATTTTTAATCTGTAAAGCCTTTCTTCTACTTCATTTACCTCTTCCTTTTCAAGCAGCATTCAAATTTATACATTTGCTCTTTTTTTTTTGTCCTATTTTTTCCCTTTGGAATGGCTAATATTTGCAATAGTACTGAGACAATCAGCCAGGAGAAATTTCTCTAGACAAAAGACCACAGAAAATTGGTTCTGTACACTTATGTGAATATCCAATTTATGTGAAGAGAAAGAGCTAAAAAAATGATAATGTTGGAGTGGAGAAGGTGTCTTTCACACCAGCTGGTCCTGAGAGAGCCTGCTCCACCAAGCCATACCTGTGCTGTAAATTATGGAAAATCAGGAAGAGCAGAAATGGCCAGAACTGGTTGGAAGATGCACAAAAACTACTTTTCAGTCTCAGAGAACATCTCCAACAGGGTACATTTGATATCAGCAAGGTGGTCAATGAATCTCCTTCCTATACAGATGAAACCCAAACTGATAATTCCACACTCTTTGCACGATTTCTTTTTTTATAAATGAAGCCAAATTGAACAAAATGGAAACACTTTAAGAGATTTAACTGGGAACTCAATTTCTAAAAAAAGAGAGCTTTCAGATCACGCTGTACTATTAACATGTTAAGTATCTGCCTGTATTCTGTTCAGAAAAGCCCCAAATCTCTCAATATCTATTAGAAGTAAGATCTTGTTCCCAGTGCCTGGAGAAGCAGTAGGCAATTAGAAAACAGACAGAATAGCTGGAGGAAGATAAGAAAAATCATTATGTCACACAACCTTGAATTACATTGATTGCACACTGAAAACCACAGCCTTCAGTCTTCCCTCTTGTGAGGTCACTGACAATGCTCCTCTGCACTTGGGAAAAGTTTTGTACAAAGGTTTACTGATGTGACACTTGGGTCATCCTAAAGCACTTGTTAACGTTACAGTAGTTATTAATGAGGTTTATAATTAACATTTATATGGTTTCTATATAATCCTTTCTAACTTACAGTAATGCTGGGGAAATTCACTGAAAATTATGATTTCCCTCCCCCCAAATTATAGTTGGGGCAGGGAGAGGAGAGATATTTTTGTATCTATTCATGCATTAGATCTTTGCCTTGAAATTTGGAAGGTGCATAAAAATTTCAAGGCAAAAGCACGAAAATGACAAAGGGAAAGGTTAATTAGACCCTTCCCTCCTTCCCTCCTCTGCAAATGTCTTCACGCCTCTCCTGCCTCACATTTTGGAGGACTTTTCACACTTAGCAATGCTTAAATTTTCTGCCTAATTTTTTTTTTTTTTTTTTAAGACATCAGAAAGAAGAGAGGCCAAAACCAGACTTCTGTCCTACTACTGTTGGAAAAGAAAAATAGATTTACTGATTTTACTTATATACACCATAAACAATTTATGCAGCAACATAACGAAGTCCCTGGCCCTGAGAGCTCTCCAGTTTACAGCAGGAGGAAGCAGAGCATCTTACCATGGACACAAAGTACAAATTGACCCCAAAAAAGTGCCTCTGGGAAAGAATTGCAACAGGTGGAGCTGGCATTGTTTTCAGTGGCATCTTCAATGTGGATAAGCACTGAGATTTTGCTTCCAGAATTAACAATTTGGCAGCTTCCTTACGCAGAAAAGTTAGTTAGAAATAAAGAATTGGCCATATGTTGGTTCTTTCAGGCAAGTGAAAATGAGCCAGCTGCAATTGTAAGAGCTGGTGTCTCCTAAATTCTTCCTTTTTTTGTGGGGGTCCTAAGTGGAATCTGGCTCACAGTTTGGGAAGGATGTGCAAATAATGAACACAAAACTCAGGTGTGGCAGTCATATTTTCTGGAAAAATCTCTTTGCCCAGGATTCTTCTCCTGGGAAGCTTGGAAGCCTCAGAGATAAAGGAAAACAATTATCTCATTTGCTTCTCCTGTGTTTTGCTGTTTTGGAATGTGTTTGGATATTGTTTCATTGGTTTCATGTGAATTGTTTTGACTCTTTGGCCAATCAGGGCCAAGCTGTGTTGGGACTCTGGAAAGAGTCAGGAGTTTTCATTATTATCTTTTTAGCCTTCTGTTAAGTATCCTTTCTGTATTCTTTAGTATAGTTTAGTATAGCATTCATTAATATAATATATTATCATAAAATAATAAATTAGCCTTCTGAGAGCATGGAGTCAGATTCATCATTCCCTCCTTCATCTGGGAACCCCACAAACACAATACTCAGGTTCATCTTTCAGGCAGGCTCCAGAAAACCCTGCAGTAATTTCCCCTCACCACCAGGTAAACAACAGACTCCCAGGGGGATGGAACTTATATCCAACTTGTCACGTAAGTAGAGAATAATTAATTACACTCTTATTTACAGTTTGTCTGATAAGAGCATTAAATGGCAAGTAACGAGAAGAATTCCAAGGTGCTGAAATGTTTGCTCTCACCCACTCAACACATAAACACAAGGGGAATGAAATTAATTTGGCACTGACTTACAGTGTGATCCCTCACAGTAACGGGGCTTGGGTTTTGCAAAACAGCAATCACAGATGCCTCCCTCCTGAAGCTGAAATCAAATTTTGCTGGTGTTCCACAAAGCAATAAAGTGTTCTAAATACATCAGCAGTCTTAGAAGTCATGAAACTCCAGTTATCTCCTCTGAGATCTTATAGGACTCCCATACATTATTCAGACAACAATCTGAGGTATGTCCTTGATTTTATGTAATTTTTTCAATTCAGAAAGTCTTACTGATCCAAAGCTCTGCTTGTATTTACAAACCCCAGCATGTACACCTGGTGGAAATCAGGAGATTAAACATCAATTTACCTAGCTAATTACAAACCTTTTATGACTTCTGAAGAAAGAAGGGAAATAACTTTAAGAGGAACAAGGGGAAAAAAAAGGGGGTATAAACCAGTTACAATCCCCATGTCATGTTCATTTGCACCCTGCTCAAAATTTCTGACTTCTGAAGAAAGAGGGCAAATAACTTTAGGAGGAAGTAGGAAAAAAAAAATAAAATAAAAAGGGTATAAACCAGGCATAAACCAGTTACAATACCCATGTCATGTTCACTTGCACCCTGCTTAAAATTTCGTTCTGGTAGAACCAGAACATCTGTCACAAGCCTCCTAATACCACCGTGACAAGGTGAAGATAAAGTTACATTAAGACCTCTGCATGTGCCAGTGAAACGTGTAAGCTGTTCTCATGCTCAGCAAAAATGAGGGCCTAAGATTTCAAATTGCAGCCATAAAAGTGAAATAAAAAGCAGAAAGGCAGAGAGAGAAAGAGAAGGAAGATGCTTTTATTTGAGCCATGAAAAAAGTAATTCCCTGGGATTAGCATATTTTTATTTCCTTTGCATATTCTTTTCTGAATTAATTTTGCTGCATTTTGATAGTGATCTTGGAGAGTGAAAATAAATTGATGCCAAAAAAAAGTTATGCTAATAGGAATAAATGGCTTGAAGGGAGTGGAAAGGGATATATGGCCTCTTTTATAGGTTCCTACTTAATCCAGCTCCAAGGGCATTAGAGAGCAAATGTTGCTGCCTTCTTGTGGCAGCAGATAAGCCTGGCTGTGAGGCTCATCCCTAAAATCCAGGGGAGCTGTAAGAAAAGCAGCAGCCTCAGTGAGAAGGTCAGAGGCAATGTTTCACACACAGCTGCCAAGGAAAATCCAGGTTCCACTGGCCCAAATAAACCAAATAAAGCTGTGTATGCACAGAGGTGTGATGATGGTCCAGGGCAGAGGCATAATGCAGGAGGGAAATTCTGCTTTTCCATAGAAAAGAGACTTAGGTTTGGTTACCCACTTCTTGATATTTTCTTTTTTAATGTTAACAAAGGGAAGAGCAACATAAGTGAGAAGGATTCCCATGGGCTAAATTAGGATCAGGCTCAACTGAGTGACAGCTCTAGAAATCATAACCATCTGTGAGGTGTGTGTGGTACAGCAAACTCCCTCCCATAAACCCAGCAGGAAAAGCTACTTACACTTCTGTGTAAAGCAGGGGCAGATTGGCAGCTGAAATGGCAATATTCACATGGGTATTAACTATTATCATGTAGTGCTGGTGTTATTTGCGTTTGCAAAGAGAAAAACCACTCCTGGCCACTCAAGAAATATTTGTTTAAAATCATATTACCATAAGATTCAGCTATTACTTTAAGAAATTCCACAGTTTATGGGGTTTGATGTGTGCCTAATTATCAGTGTGTGAGCTTTTCCCCCCTACTCATCCTATTTTATGTATAAGTCTTACATCACGTTATGAATAATAGAAATACCTACAATAAGAACAACTTCAAATAAAAGCAATGTATTATCCTGATGTAAAAAGGAATAGGACACCTGAACAAAAAATCTCGATTATAAAATTCCCAGTGCCAAAAAGCAAGAGAAGAAACACAAATGTGAGCCACCCTCAAAAACCAGAGGAAGCAAACAATCCTAACCACACATTGCATCCACCAGCACAATCTGCTGACCCACTTCTCTGAAACTCAGGCACCAGAAGTGGGTTGTATCCAGGAGGATTTCTGCCATCCACATCTCCAGCCCTGCCTGTTTCAAAGAGCTGTCGAGTCCATATCACACTGCACTTCAAAGACAAATTCCAGCCTTTCAAAGGGTGCATAGCAATTTGGGGTTTTTTTGTAAAACATGAAAAAACAAAGAGATAAGGAAAAATATTATGGAGCCTGATGTGAACACAAATATTTTAGAAATATTACATTTAAAAAACACACAATAAACATGACAAAAAAGAAAAAAAATATATTCAAATAATCAAAGAAATCTCCAAAACCCCACCTTTTTCCTTTGTTTAAAAAAACAAACACAACACCATATTAGATAATCAAAATCAAATAAAATTCTCTAAACTAGCAAATGGAACCCAGCAAAGTACACAAAGTGAGGCAATGTGGGCTCACTGTGTACTGTAAGAAGCATTTAGGTAGATACATCAATGAAAAAGAAAGAACCTTAAGGCTGATTTTACTGCTGGTGTTACTATTTCAGCTTGTGGGGAAGATGTTTTGCAAATGAATCTCACATGAATTCAAATCAGATTTAGTGAGCAATTAAGTGTAAAAGGAAACAATTGTATTGTGTCTCCTTCAGTTTAACACGAGATGTCTGTGCCACTTCCTACAGCACTTTTCATGGATTGGATAACACAAATAAAAAAATTGCAAGAAATATGAGCAAGTGCTTGCCAAAATCAGTGACATTTTCTTAGCTACCTGTATGGAGGTTAATACAAGGAGAAGGAGTTTACAGACAATAATACAATAACCAACACAAACAATTTGGAAAACCTCTGTAGTCTCAGGAGACCCAAAGGCTGGAGGCTGATGGAATAAATTACCTCATTAGGTAATTATGGACTGTGCTCCAAGCCTTAGGGCTTACTGAGGATCCAGCACAGGTGATATTTCCTGTACTCAGAGCTGAATAATCACATGGCTTCACGTGTACCCTAAAATCCAAACCCTCTCCAAAAAAGCAAGTGGAAGGTCTCTGATAAATATTTCTCTGTTTCATCCATGCTTTCTTGGCTTAGCCTGCACCATGACAAAGGGAAAGAGCACTGACCAGGTTTCAAGTTGGTTTCAGGCCAGCCCAGCACAGGGGAGCAGCCCCAGACCGGCTCCTCACCTGGGTGAGCTCTGGCCATCATCATCATCATCATCACTGGGTCACTCTGGTGCTGCTCTGTTAACTCTGCACTGACACCACTGCTGCAGGGCAGAAATCCCCACTGAGAACCACGAGGGAGATGCTCAGCCAGGCAGATCTGAACTGAGCCGCTGGCGCCCATCAGTTTCCTCTTAAAATAAAAAAAACCTGGAAACTAATCCAGAGGAGTTTGGATCTGAAGGCATGCCTCTTGTGCTCCATACATAAGAGACCAGTTTATTATTTTTTTCTGTCACTTTGTGTGATTGGAACAGATTTAAACAATGCAAAAGCATGATCCTGAGGATGTTGGGCTGGTCACTAATTTAGGGGACTACCCAAGCAAGGAAGGGTTATTTCACCTAATTAAGATAGAGCACGGTATTTAAAGACAGCATTTGCATTAAAACAGACAATTCAGAATTTTAAATACTGTTGAGTCTGAAATTATGATTGTTAATCTCTGCTCACATAACAATGTTCTGCTGACAGACATTGTAAATCACTTCCTTTTGCTTGCATTAGATGAACCCATCACTCAAAGTGCTCAATTATAAATATGAATACAATTTAAAAGGTGAACTTTCTTTAATTCTACTGAGGGCAGAAGGGCAATGCTGATGGTGTTATACCAATGTTAATGCATTACTTATGACTGAAATTTAGTCAGTATTCAGTAAATTGCTCATTCCTGTGATCAGAGCAGGCAGCAATTTGCTTTCCTGGATCTTATTCCCTTTTCTGCAAGTGCATTAGGTGTGTCATGGGCAGCAGGATACCCAGATGTAAGCTGTCTGAAAGGGACATGTTAATCTATAATTAAAAACCACAACAAAACAGAAAATAAACTCAGAATATTCATTGCATAATCATGACAGGTTTACAACCTGCAGGTTTACAAACTGCAATTAAACACAGATATGGAATCATTAAAACACTGCATCGTTAATTTTCATTTTCCTTTGGAAATGAGATAGACATGAGCAAATATGTGAACACCAGTGTGAATACTCTCTACCCCTCAGCTTCCTTAGGTGCCAGGATTTAATTATCCTTTGTCCCATGCTAATCTGCTGAGAAGCTTCCACTTCAGCAGAAACTCCTATTAAAGTAAAACCCTAAAAATAGCCACCTCCAGTGCAGAACTGCAGTTTACCAAAACAAAGTCAAGCAAGGTTTTACAGTAGCAATTGGTTTGCTGACCAAGTGAATGCTTCCATTTCAGGTCACTTCATCTGCTTAATAATGAGAAATGCTTTGAATGTACTTCAATTCCAGACCCTATTTCAAGTGACAGCTTAGATGTGCAGTGCCACTTAATGACAAATCATTTCTAGACGTGGCAAGAAGGCAACAGAACTCCCATGTTTAAAAGTGCTCTGGTCTTCACCAAAACTTTGGCCATTTTTAATGTCTGCCCTCATCCCACATTGGAAATATGATCCAGGAAATGTGTTACAGGACACAAAAGGCAGCAGTCCCAGCATCCTTTCCTCACAAATTTCTTGGCTCCTGCCTCACTGCTCCACCTCTGATTATGTTCATGTGACATTAAGGAAACCAAACTGCTGGGTTTGTACAGAAACACACAGGCAGATGTTTCTGAAGGCATTTGCAGTTCTTCCTAACACCTTCAGAAGCACAAAGGCAACACTTTTCTCTTAGCTCTGAGCCATTCTGCATGTGCACTGCAATTTCAGCACTCTCAGCAGGTTGGTGTGGGAATACATAAAATCAGAGGTTTTTGGGAAAGCTGCACAAGGCAGGCCTCGGAGACAGCAGAACTGTGATTAGAGCTAAGCAGTAGCCATGAGATTGGTCAGCAGAAAAATTATGTAAAAAGTAGAAAAGTAAGGACAAATATAACAATGGTCTGTGTATTAACACTTGCATAGAATAACTCCCTAAGCTGCAGAAAAGTTTATCTAGTGAGATATTAGGAAGTTTTAAGCTTAATAATGGAGATCTGTGCATTGTGTTTTAAGGTTTACAAGCAGGTATTGTATTTGAAATAAGCAAGCACTGTTTTAACCAAAGGTACGTGGGCTTATAGTGGTTGGATAGAACTATTGTCAATGTGGTTTTGCTTTGTGTGAGTGGTCAAAAGACTTATAAAGTAAGTTGTAACATTAAGTTCTTGGTCTGCTACTTGGGATGTGAGCTGATGGCATCTTCCCATTGTCATAACCATGGAATGAGGCTGGTGCTGGAAAATAAAACAGCTCAAGGCACGTTCCTAGCAGTCCCATCCTGTTCATGATTTGTACACAGCCCCTCAATTTCTTGGTCATTAAGTAAAAACAATCCACATGAGACCAATCAAAGATGCACCTGTTGGCAAACCATCTCCAGACCACATTGCACAGCCAGCAGAAACAAAATGTAAACAATAGTTATCTGATGGCTGGGGACCCTCAAACACCACCACAGGCACCCAGCCAGAGGCTTTCCACCCCTGGATGGAGCTCTGAAGATAACCCTCACAAAGTGTCCTTCTGTGGTTTTAGCCCACTATTTGCTTGCTGACAAGCTGACAGAGTGACTGCTTTTCTAGCAAAAACTGGAAGAACTTAAAACAGTGATATTCACAAGCAAGGCCATTCACCTTTCAAGGAAACCATCCCAGCCTGCTAATAATGGAATTAATTAAATTCCTCTGTCTCATGTGGGAGCCCCACTGTTGTTAGTAATGGTGTGTTTAGAACCTTTTAGGGAGGGGCTTGGTATAAACCATATAACCACAGCAATAGTCCTAGAAAAATCTATTTTATGGGCCATCAACCTGTCCTGGTGTAGAGCAGGACCAATTTATCTACCACTTCAGCCAGCTGAACTGAAAGTCACAGGGTTTAGTTTGGTAAAAGCAGTGTAACAAAGCTGCTTTGAATGAAGTTCATTTGAATTCACAGTGTAGGTGACAAAGCTCAGTAATTGGCCCCGTTTTTTTTCCCCCCTTCAGAAATATGATCTCTATTTGAATAACAGCTATCGTCGCTAAAATAGTCTTTTCACGTAATCACAGTCTTTTTGCGACTATTTAGCATTCCTCTGGAAGTTAAATGACTGCAAATGGTGTGTGCGCAGAGGAGCCTTTGCTCTGATTGTTACAAAGCTGCAATCCCAAAATGTTTGCTGGAGAAACAGCACTTCCCAGGGAAGCTAAAAGCAAAATAGGTTTTTATTGTTGGAGAAATGAGGTTACACAGGGTAGGTGAGCAGGGTGGGTGAGAGCCAAAGGGACTGAGCGGGGTTAAGTGCAGATGGAGGAGATGCAGGGATGGCAACTGAAGCAGAAAGGGAAGAGAAGTGGGCTGGAGAGGAAAGAGGCCAAGGAAACAATAGCAAGAGGACAAACACTGGAGAGGATAAATGGGAAAAGTGGGATAGCATTTTATTCTTGGAAAAATGCAGATCTCCGTCAATTGCAATTATTTGCAGATAACTCAAGGTTCTCAAGGTTGGTTGTTGAATTTTCATTGGCTGACTGCCCCTGCCTCTTTTTTTTTTTCTTTAGAGAGGGCTGAAAGAGCACTTCAGTTCTCAGCTTTCTGGAGAACAGAAATATTTCCTGGGAAGCCTCTTAGGCTTCCCTATCATAGCAAAAACTATAAAAATAATGTTTTTCAGTCAATGCAAATTATTATTTTGCTTCTAAAACCTTCTGAATACCCAACCTCTACAGTATTTTTTGCACAGGATCAATAAATAAAACACTCACATGCTGCCCATTAAAAAAAAAAAATCATCTAGTATTTAAGCCCTGAGGGGAAAGAAGAGGAAAAGATTAATCTTTTCACTTTCTTAGACATTTCTTTAAACTCTCCAACAAGCTGCAGCCTCAGAGGTGTTCCTCCTCTCTCCCTCAAGTACATTTTCACAAACTGGAAATCAGATTAGCCTGCAGTTTATCCATGGGTGGACAAATGGGTGCAGTCACAATGACAGGTGAGTTGTTCTGCCCTCTCTCTCTCCCTAGAGGAGGTGCTTCAGGGGGGCAGGATGGAACAGGGACATCCCCAGGTCCAGTCCTGCAGGAACTGCTCAGCAGGGCTGGTTGAAGAGCAAGGGAACATCCCACTATGCCACTGCCATGCTTCTACCAAATTCTGGCCCTTTCTGCATAAAACAGCATCCACAGAGATGGTTTTTAAATGGGACCTTTATCATTATTTCTATATTTATTATCCTATATCATACCTCCATCACTGTCACAAAACTGCATTATATTATTTTAAGAAAAAATCCATATTTGCTTAATCCCTCCCAGTCAGAGTAGCAATATTTAAATTTATGAATCAGTACTGGGCAAGGGACACATATTCAAAGTGTATCCTTATCTTGCCTCTCAAACATGATGATTTATAGATTGATCTGACTGGCTGCTTTGACACAGTTCCTTTCACCATAACATCTTTCTGTTCCTCTAGTAGCTGAGATTTAGCATTTCAGGCTGTGTACATATGTTGGATAAGAACATAATCCTCAGCTCTGGGCATAGGAGCTCATGGTAAGAGGATGGCTCTGCATACAAATTGAGAGCACTGAGATGCAGAAAAAGAAAAATGCTCTAAACCCTAATATGCATATTATGAAGGCCACTGGCATCAGAAGAAATCATCAGTTATTTAGCTTGACATCTTTAGAAACAGAGGGACTAGAGAGAGAGAGGAAAAAAAAAAAAGGAGAGAAAGAGAGAAAAAAAATGATATGACCTTTAGTCCAACACTCCAAGTAAAGACTTTGGATAAATAGGCACACAGAAAGAATGTGCCAATATGCAGAGAGGCAAAGAGATAAACGTGACTCGACCATTTCTGCAGAGAAAAATCACAGCACTCCCATTTCACAGCCATTTCTGACAGCACAGAGACGGATTTGGCAGGGGGCAGAAGGGGACACTCCTCCTCTTCCCCTCTATTAGCCTCCTTCACTCAGCACGTGCATCCCTGGGTGCAGGATGCAGCACATCTCTGCAGCCCATCTGCTTCCCCCCACACAGGCTGGGGCTGTCTCCTCATGCAAAAATCCATTACATTCCATTACCATTGCAAAAATTCACCCTTGGAACACAGCAACTCCCAGCCATCCCTCCCACAGTACTGAAGGGTGTTGTGTTCTGGACAAAACCAGAAAAGCTTTGTCCAACCCCAGCTAAAAAACAGAAATCTGTATTCTAGCATGGACAAGTAAACAGTTAAAAGTATGAACTAACATAACTTCAAGGCAAAAAATCTGTGAAAAAAAAAATAATTCCTGAACTCATCCTCCCCTCCAAAGTTATAAATCATTAGGAATAAATGCAGAGTACAATGCAGAGTCAGGCAACAGAAGCTGTAATCACAGCCCAAACTGGTCCTTTGGAGCTCATTAAGTGCACTGAGTCCCTGTAATCTTTTATTGATTTTGGGAGCAGTGCTTCCGTTATCAATACAAAAAGTTTAAGAGAAATTTTCAGAAAGGATTCCACATATTCCCTTGAGACATGGATCTCACCACCTTGATTTATACAAATTTTTGGTAGCTGGGTGCAGTGATGACAGATTGCTCTGCTCCAGCACTGCCAGGACAGAGGCCAGTTCTACACCAAGAGCCTTTGACTCATATTGTTCCCAAAAATCCCCTCAGGGAGGTTTTAATGGTTTCCTGCATGTCCAAGATCTAAGCTTGTAAAATATATGAAGTCATAGTTATCCTCCCAGAAGTGTAAATCAGAAGAGGAGGGGAAAAAGAAAAGAGAAAAGAAATGAAAAACCTCCTTGAGAATTCTGAAGCTGTGAAGTGAATGTGCCGTGATGGCAGATACCTGCCTGACTCTGCAGAAAGCTTAAGTGATAATTAAGGTACATTCTAACACTGGCAGCTCTAAAAATTTTATCCTTGATATAATATTTAAAGCTCAAGCTTCAAGGCACTGATAAATGCAAGAAAACAAGCAGAGTTCAGCATAAAGCTTATGAGTGTCACCCAGAGATTGAAATTCTACAAAGGAAGGTAGCCCAAATTATTTTAAAGTGAATTTGCAAAACAGAGCTGTCAAGTTAATAAAAATTTCATACTCTTTTGTGTCCCAATTCACGATCTTTAATTGGCTGTCATTGCTCTCCTGCAGGCTCCTAGGAAGCTGTCCAGAGAGGTGGTGGCATCTCCATCCTCACAGATGCTCAGAAGTGATCAGGACACAGCCCTGAGCCCAGAGCAGATGCTCTCCAGACATCCCTTCCAGCCTCAATCACTGCACAGCCCTAAAGTGTTCCACGTGTCCCTGGCCCTCTGAGATGCACACAGCCCCTCCTCACCACCACATTCTTTGCTCTTTTGATGACAACCAGGGGACAATCCTGAAAAGTCTGCTTTCTCAACACCCCGCCTGCAAGCTCTTGCCTCTCCCTTTCCCCACATGCTGCATCTCCCCTCTACACTCTTCCAGCTATGCCATGGAGTGAGAAATATCAGCTCAAAGCCAGCTAGAAGGATAAAAAATCATGGGGTATTCCCCTAAAAATCATGGGGTTTTCCCCTCAAAATCTTGGGGATTTCCCTTTTAAAATTTTGGTGGTTTTATCTCAAAATCTTGGGAGCTTTCCCTTTAAAATCCTGGGCTTTTACCCTCAAATTCCTGGGCTTTTCACTTTCAGATCTTGGAATTCTGCCCTCCAAATAAAATTCTGAGCTTTTCTCCTAAAAATTTGGGGGGTTTCCCTAAAAATTCTGGGGTTTTTCCTTTGCAAGTCTTGGGGGCTTTCCCTCAAAAATCTGTGGTTTTCTGGATACCCTGATCATGTGATAGTCCAGTAGCTCTCTTATGCTTTAATCACATAGCCAGAGCTCATAATGGAAATAAATCCCTCCCTCCAGGGAGGGGAGAAAGAAATAAAAATGTTTCAGGTAAAAAATGGAAATGCTCTGATCTGTAGATGGCTTTTACTCACAGCACATATTGACAAGCAGCTGATCCCATACAAACATTACAAGGTACCATTACTAAAAGCCAATCTCCAAACAGGTCACGTCTTCATTAAAGATTAGCTACCAAATGCAGAAGGGATGCAAAAATAACCTTGTGCATAAGTGGAGCACACAAATCTGGCTAGATATGCTCTGGCACATTCCAAGATGCTCCTGCTTCTTTTCCATTTTATCTCCTAACCCCATCATGTCCACGAACATGTTTTATTTGTGCTTGAAATAATGTCACCTGCAACTATTCCAGTCACACCATCCTCCTGGGAAGGCACTGTGGCTCTGCTCCAGGCTGAACACTCATACAACAACACTCCAGAATTTGTTTCCTCCACCTGGACACCTACTGACATCCTGATTTGGGCTGTCCATCACCTTGTGCAGTAATTGTGCAGAATTGCCCACCAGGAAAAGCTGGTGTCTGACAGCTAGGATGTGACTCAATGCTTAGAGCTCAGTGCCCATACATGAACTTTTCTTACCTCAACCCACACTTTTTTCCCCTGATTCTCCTCCCCATCCCACCAGTCAGGGTGACAGTGGCTGTATGGTATCTGGTTGCCACAATACTTTGCAAAAACTGCCCTGCAAAGTTCAGTTCATTGATGACTAAATATTTTTAAAAACCACCAAAACCTAAATATCATATTTTAAAAGAATATTTACAATATGGAGTAAATAATTATATAGATCCCACTTAAAGCTGTTGTGAAGCACTACAGTCAAAGTGCCAAAACTCTTTATTTATTTACTGCTGTTGTCAATTCCTTTCGACAATGCAGCCCTCTAATCCTAAAGTTTTAAACAGACAGTGTCGCAGACATTTCTTCACAGAAATCCTTTCTTTTGGATTTCTGTGTCTTCTGGAGGCCAGAGGCCTCCAAATAGAAGGTAAACGATTATTATCAGATGCTGTGAATGTAATGGGATGCACCTTGATTGGCTCACGCTTCTTGTTTATAATTTAGGGCCAATCACAAAGTGTAAGCCAGGGACTCAGTCCTTGGACACAACTTTGTTATAGATTCTTTCTATCTATTCCTAGCCTAGCTTAGCAGCTCTGCAAACATCTCTCTTTATTCTTATTAGTATAGTCTTAATGTATTATATATGATATCTTAATAAATCAAGCCTTCTGATTCAAGAAACAAGATTCACCGTCTCTCTCCCAGCAGCTGCAACCCACTCAGGCACAGTAATAAGACAGTGCTCAGTTAATCTCTACAATCACTCTGCATGAGAGTGATTGTAGAGATAAGAACACATCCACTTTTCTTCATGGAAAGAATTCAAAGGGTTTGACTTCCCCATGAGTTCCTCCAAGCTACTCAATATGGAACTTGGAATCACTGGCTGTGCATTTGCCCATTAGCAAAGAATTATTCCAAGCACCAATCTTAAATTAATTATCAAATTTTGGTTCATTCCTTCATTTGAAATAAGTATACTTTGAATTGCTATTTCCATCAGTTTTATCACACCCATGGCAGTCTGCTGGTCTCTAGTTAGCTGCAAAGGTGTAAGTGGAAGAGTCTAGGAAATAATAGCTGTGTTCTGATTGCACCTGAGCTGAGCAGGATGAGAGTTTATCTCCTGAAACTCAAAGGCCTCTGATGGTCACTGGGTTTTGGTCTCATGATTAAAGAAGCAGGGACCAGCCAGATTTTTCAGACCCAGAGAAAGTATCTGATACAGAATTTCATTCCATACATGCACATATCTGTGCTAATGCTACAATGCCAGCAACAGGAGCTGTAGTGTGAAATGTCCTTAAATATGAGCTCTTATTTGAGCAGAGGAAGAAGCAAGCAGAGAAAGAGGAGATTTGTTGTCATCATATTTCAAAAGGTCCCATACCTAGTTGGTGTTTTTCTCAGGGGCATCTCCTCACAGCACTGACTCCTTCTTCATAGCACAGCCAGCAAACTCCATCCCTCTCCTCACCCAGCTCACCCTCTCTTTTGTAGCACTCATCTCCTTGTTGGACACAGCTGTGGCCTGTTAAGGGCAGGGCTGTTCCTAATCTTTGGTGATCAGCACAGCTGCAGCTCCTCAGGTGTGAGATTACCTTCTGCACTATTCTCTTACATTCCATCCCACCACAGAGACTGACGGCTCTGTCTGCAGAAAAGCACCCCAGAGCAGAATTAGTAAATTCTTACATTGGTTTCAGCCAATGGATTACAACACCCCACCTCCTGCCAACACAGCTACCACCGAAACAAGAAGGTTGCACAAGATTGATCTGATGGGGAGTGTCTTTAAGCTATCAGAGTCTCAGATTTTAAAAATCAGACCCATCCAGTCTGTGCTGCTGGCACTGCAGCAGGCCCAGGGCCACCACGCTCTGTGCTGAGTGTCAGAGCCACACCATCCCCCGGCTGGGACTGCAGCCCGCTCCAAAGCCCATTTAAAGCAGCATAAAAACATCCATTGACTTCACTCGGGCTTTGGAGCCGTTCCCAGCAGCACAGCAGAGTCTCTGATAGCTGCTCAGAGTTAGAGGAAACCCGTCAGTTCTGGTTCCAGCTAACAGACACTGATGCTGCACATAAACAACAGGTGAGGTGGCAAAGTCATTGTCCCCGTTCCCAGAGTGCCCCAATTCCAGAGAAATGCTGGTGACATCATTCTGGAGTTTTCATGATTTCCCCCAGTGCTGCTAAAGGAAACCTGATGGGGCTTCATAGCCCACAGAGTCCTGAGTAAGTTTTCAAAAGGTTTGAAAATAAAAAAGCCTTTTCAGCTTTTTTAGCATATTATTTTGCGATGCAACTCAGAAGTAATTTTATACCAGAGATCATTCTGAAATACACTTAAATATTCACTATGTATTCATTTCAGTATGTATGTATTCACTTTCAGAAAACATCATAATTTTTCCTGTTGTATTTAATAACTGCTAGCTAATTATGCAAAGTCCCATCCCATCTGCTTATTCCTTCACACAGCAAAATTAGAGGGCTTCATTCTACAGTCATTACTCACAGAAGGAGAGGGATTGATTTAATGGACTTCCCTGAAAAGGGATTACAGTATAGGATCCTCTGATATTGATTTTGTGACATCATCATCTTTTCCTCAGAAGCAGACACTGATGACTCAAGAAAATACCAGTACAAGATTAGGCAGGCGAGTTAGAGAAAGAAAATTATTTTAAAAAACCCCAAAGCTCCCAATTTACATTAAATTGACTACAATAAAATATTAGCTATGCTCTCTGTTTCAAATACAAGTTCTCTTTGAAAAAGGAAAACATCTGAGTGATGTTTCTCTCTTTCATCTCTTGCCCTGCTTACAGTCACTTTCGTGAAACTATTGTGAGCCAGACCATTTTTTGTAGGTTAATGGGCTCTCTTTGAAGGGATTAAAGCCACATTGATTATTAATTATTTTTGATGTTTTAAACTGATGTAAACGACCAGAAGCTCTGAAGAACAACATCCTGTAGAAATCAATACTGAATTTAAAAAAAGAACAAGCAACAAACAACAACAACAACAACCAAAACCCCTCTGCTCAGCTCCTGGAGGAAGCAATTGTGACTTCTGTTTGGAAGGTATACCAGCCCTTGGAGAATACCAGCACTGGCATATATGATAATAATTTCTAAGTTATCTAGAGCATCCTTATTTTGATGTGTCTATCTTCCAGACTCCAGGCAGAGTCTGCAGGTATTTTGCATACAGAACAAAGCTAGGCACAGCAGTGCTAAGCAAATAATAAATAAATAATTTCATTGCTCTGGGAAAATGATCGTTTTTTTTCCTTAAATCTGCCTTGCAGTGCTTTAGGAAAACACTAATTAGCATTCTTCCCATGTGTTTTTCTTCTTTTTCTCCCCAATTCTTTCTACTGTTCTTCACCACATGTAAGAGATGTTGAGGTTTTGGGCATGTGTGGGTTTTTCCAGTGTTTTGTTGGCTTTTTTCCCCTTGCTCAAATTTAACATTCCTTCAATGTTTGTAAGTGGAATGAAGCCATCCCTTCCCATTGAATAGATCAGTGAGGAGTGAAGATTTCCCATGTTCAAATGACTTCCATATGAACAGATAGGAAATGATCCAGAATAGCTGTGCTGCAGATAAAAGACAGAAAGCAAATTGCACAAAGGGAATGAGACAATTGGGACTGTCTGCCTGCTTTGGGGGCTCCTCCCAGCATTGAAGAACAGTCCCTCCATGGATGATTCTACGGGATGAGACAAGGAAATTACTGAAAACCCTTAAACCTGAAGGACTTGCTGATCAGATTGACAAATTAATGACCTACCTCTCTTACCCCAAAGACTTGGCCTTCATGTGATACAGCTGGAAATCAGCTCAGCTAAGCTGAGGATCTGCAGGTTTAGAGCACACCAAGGAGCTGCAGGTGTTCAAACCCTTCTGACAAGACAAGAAGGCCCTTGTCTCAACAACAGAGAAAAGTGCTGAGGCCAAAACACTTCAAAATCACAACTGTGTAGATTGACAGGCAACCTTATCTGTTTTTACAGAGAACTTAGAAAGGAATTTAGGATTTTTATCCCCCAAGAGGTTCGTATCTACCAAACAGCTACCTCATGTTAAATCTCTGACTGACATAGAATAATAGCTCAGAGTTGTTTACTTCCATTATCTCTGTTCAGCTCCTCTGAAGTGCTCAATGCCTATGCTTAAACACCATGCTCACATTTTGCCAATGTTATGTTTTCTGTCCAAATATCCCACACATTCTCTTCTCATGTCCATGCTACCACCTCAAGACCCAGCACACTTAAAGCCTATACCTTTTCCTGCTATCTCTCCTCCCTGTTGCTGTCAGCTGTGACACCAACTCTTCCATCACCCACACTTACTGTAAAGCATCTCTTCCCTCAATACCTGCATTCAACAAGAAGGGAAAGTGCAGAGCTTGCCACACTCATCCCAGCACAGCCCTGATGCAAAGTGTTTTCTTTCTGGCAGGCCAGACACCACACATATAATCTTATTTCTGGAACTCCCCCTAAAAGCCGCCTGTAGTTTCCCAGCACAGGAATGAGGGGGTTCCAGAAACGGAATGCATCATGTCTGGCTTGCTTTGTTTGCAAAGATGGCAAACTCCTTCCCTAGGAGCTGCTCCCTTCACTGGCTGCCATTCATGTGAGATTGCAGGGTGCTGAGAAAAGCAAGGTAACCTTTCTGTTCCCAGTATTTCCCATTCTCTGCTCATCTGTTACACTCCATATGTGGCAGCTAGCATATGTTGCCACATTTGTCTCAAAGATTTTCCCCTTTTAAACTCTATCTACACTGATAGAAATTTAATAAAAAAAAAAAAGGAAGTTACAATTTCATGTGCAAAACATTTAATAAACCAGTCTCTTAATTTGTATTAGTATACTTGTAGGTACTCGAGTCTGTGTAAAGATTTTAATTTCAGAATATTCATAATATTTATTAAAGTTTTTTTTCTTCTTCACGTTGCAAGCAACTCAGTTTTGTATAGAAAATAGAATTTTCACAGCCCTAGTAACAAAATGGAAGTAACAAAAAATGGAAGCACTAATTTACTAGAAGAAGAAATTAATAGATGGTAAGAGTGCTTAGGATGACAATGTCTACTTCTCCAATGAAAAAGGCAAATAAGAACACTTAGAATCAGTGTTAGCTATGAGTCTTTTAAGTTCTTCAGCAAATAGACCTGTTTCCAAAGGTTTATTTTTTGACATTTATTGTCCTGACTCATATGCCTAAGTAAAAAAAACCTCTCCCTTCCCTAGAGCTGAGACTGTCTGGCAAAATAAGTCTCAAGCTGGATTTACACAAGGCTCTGTTCAGTTTAGCATTCATTCTGAAGCTCTGTAAGGTCATTCCATGATCTGCCTGGATTGCTCTGTGTGGTGACAGCAGAAATGCAGAGATTAGTGGGATTCTCAGGTTCAGCCAGCACTGTCTGGGAGCCCTTTAATGAATTGCCACAGGATCAGGACAGGTAAGAGTCTGCATCCATCCCAGCCTGGATGAGGGATCACCCTTGAGTGCAGCTCCTGACCCAGGTGATACAACCCAGAAATTGCCTTACTGACCCTGTGCAATCTGAGCCTGGGGCTCATAACTCCTGCAGGCATGAAGGATCTTTTCTCAACGCTCCACTGTCGTTTCATCACGAGGAAATCTGCCAGAGGGTAATGGCAGACTCTGATTTCACTGGCAGAGAGGGTTTGCGAGTGCCTGCTGCAGTTCCGTAAACATGACTTGGCACAAGCAGCCTCTTCCTTGGATTTGCCCTCCAGAATCACCCTGATCCAGATATTATCCATGAAAATGAAGCAATGAGAGAGAACCTGACTTGTAGAAGAAAATTTTGAGCTGAGGGTGACTGTTGATAATTAGCTTTTTTAAAATAAAACTCTTGGCTTTTCCTGGGAGGATGATTTTTCCTCCCATACAATCCCAGAGCAGTGGTAAGAAAAGACTTTTACCTCTGGGCCTGAAACCATCATGAGGAAGCCTTGCATTTGTTTTGCACACAAAAAAAAAAAAAAGCTGGCAAGGCAGGTTTGGGTCTTTCTTTATTTTATTTTGACACTAGTAGAACACGACCATGAGGGAAGAAGACAAAACTTGTCTCAACAAGAGCTTCAGCCGCCATCTCTTGGAGAGAGAAGTGTTGCCAAAAGGACTCCATAACAAAATTCAAATTATTCATTCATTGCTTTTCCCAGCAGGAGGAAACAGCAGTGACACACTGGGGCTCTCAGCTGTGAAATCAGCCTCTCTCTTAAAAAGGTTTTTCCTGCAGGAAAAGGCAGCACCCTAATGGTAAGGCTTTTGCTTCAGATTATTAACTGAAGATGTAGCTATTCCTGAAAATGACACCAGTAGAAACAGATTTCCTTTGCTGGGTAAAGTTGAGTCTTACAGAACCTCAGTCCCTTTGAATGTCTTGGTCCATGTAAACCTGAGTTGAGAGCTCACTATGATGCCAAACAATAAAAACTGATGCACTATTGGAAAAAATTCTGCCCTGCTAGACACAAAAAGTTGTCCTTGCTAAGAGGAAGAAAGATGGTGTTGCTGATTTAAATGAAGAGCATATATAAGACTGATATTCAAAGATCTCAGTCTCCTGGAAATAAGAGATGCATTATTTTACCTATAGAAAATTTTCCTGAAGAGTGTCATCACTCCTATTTAGCCCTGACTGTGACAACCAGTTTCCTACTGAGAGCCTTGCTCAGAACATCTTGGAGGTGGATCAGATTGCAAACAATGTCCCAGCACCAGGTCTGGCTTGCTCAAGGTGCTTTTCTCTTCTAATTAAGCTTTACCTTCTCCCCCAGAAATAATTCCATAAAGCAACCTCAAAGCCCCCAGGTGCAAGCCCAGCAGCATGGGACACCTGACACATCAGGGACATCATCCAGAGCAGAACCTGAGCTGGCCAGAGCTCAGTGCAGTCATGACTAAGGGAAGGCTGCTGGGTTGCAGTTAGAAAAGATGGGAAACATAACATCAGTCACTAGAATGAGGGAATGTGTCTACTTTCTATTATTTATTTAGCTGAAATACAGCTTTTCCTTTGGGCCACGCTCAGCCCTGCTTTTGCCACTCCAAAATGAGATGATTACAGAGAAAGCTGCTGAAGACTCTGCCTTCCAGCCATTCTGACTGAAATAAACTAACAGAGAACACAGACCCACTGCAAAAATGGCAATATTTTAAGAGATTCCTACAGCAGCATGGTTGGAGTCTTCTCTGAAAGCAAAACCCACAGCCCTGTTTCTCTCACAAGCGCTGTGAATCCACCCTGGTGGCTGAGCTCACATACAATGCCTTTCTTCTGCTAATTTCTAAATTAGCCACCACATTAAAAAACTGCTAAAAAAGGAGAATGGTAAAGGTTCAAGATCACATTGATGTATTTCCAGAAATAATACTGTGCTCCTACCCTGGGGCACAGAAAGCATGCACATCACACTGTGAAAGAAGGAACCACACCTCAGTAGCCCATGGGCAACCATATCTGGCACATGGAGGAATGTCCCGTGTGTCACTGACCCTTCAGCAGCCCCAGAGAGCATCAGGAGTTGGAATAAGCTGGCACTATTGCTTCACACCATGAAATAATGACAATTGGAAGACAAGAGGAGAGAGGAGAAAAATGTGCTCTGAGCAGCTTTATCACTTTGCAAAGTCTGCTGATGATTTTACAAATTGCCAGATGGGCATCAAGGCCACATCAAGCAGATTCAGCTTAACAAGTGACATTTGGGCTGCTAGCACTGAAGCAGCAAGCACACAGACATCAGTTTTGCCTGTCTTCAGATTCATCAGTTCAATGCCACTGCTTTCTCAATGAGATTAACTTCCAGGTGAAGCACCAATTTAATAAATCGAGTCTGCTTAATCTCAGCATTGCTTCAACAGGTTGGTAGAACTAAACAGAGCTAAACTGGGAAAGCCTGGTTTTGAAATGGCATCTTTTCAATTATTTGTCACTGAAAAAAATTGCACATATCTTGAAGAATATTCAGTGAATTTCAGGCTCAGGAAAATGGCCCTATTATGTGATCTGAAACAAGCACTGTTCTTGCTTCCCCAACTTCTCTCCTGTAACCGGATTTACTTTGACTAACTCCTCAAGTCTCACTTCTTTAATTGTAGTGTTCAATACCCATACAGAGATAACTAATTACAGTGGGTTTGCCATCCAACCAAAGCCATAATCCAGTCACACAGGGAGATACAGATGCACCTCTATCTGAAGCTGCAGCTTTACCTTCTCTTACTCTACAAAATTCTGCTAATGCTCATCAGCTTTCTTTGTCCTGCCAGTCCCAGGTTTATTCAGCTGAGAAATGATGGTTATTTTCCAACAGAATGAAAACCTGGTCCCTTGGGTACCTTCAAACCTTACCCAGCTACTTCAGATTTATTATTAATTTCATACAGATTTAAACTACCTGTTTTTTGTCTTGCTTTACCACAGCAATGCTAGTTAAAACAAAAACAAAAACAAAACAACAAAAAACAGCACATAAACACCTTAATGTTTTTTTAAAAGCTAGAACATAGAGTAATGTACATTCACTAATTGTGGGATAAAACAGCTACTTAAAACTGTGTGCACTTCTCTGTTCATGAAAAAACTAGAAACCTCATCTTTCTACTGGGCCATAACATCCACAGACTTACTGTCCTTTTTATTTTCTTTTTTTTAAACTACCACATTCCATGAAGCAACATTTTGTCTTTTGTCTGTATATTAGCATTTTATCTTGCATAAATGTATGTTTCAGCAGTTATGAAAATGAGACAGCTGACAGTTGACTACTATATGTGAACAGATGCTGCGAAAGCTTCCCTTTAAATAGTTCTGTCAATGCAATGTCAATTTTAGAAGCGACACCACTGCTGTTCCAGGACCTGATCCTGCAAACTCTTATTCACACAGGGAGCCCTGATGATTTCCACAGAACATTTACATTTATAAGGCTCTGAAAGGTCAGGTCCTTAGCTGCAGAGCTCGGCTTAACAGTGACTGACAAATATACAACAAAGTTTTCAGCAGTGCTGAGCTCTGCTCTTCAGGGCAATGACATTTGCAGTATTCACCTGGGCAGCACATACATTTTCTTTTAGAAGTTAAACGAGGCATACAAAATACACTTAAGAACCCACGAAACGAGCTGAAGAGCAGAGATGAAAAACACCGTGTGAAAACCCGAGCTCGCGGCACGAGGCGGAACTTTGAAAAATTAATCTGCCGAGAAGACAGGCTGAGCTGGAAACACAAAAAGAACCGCTCAGCTGTGCCGCGACAAACCCGGCACGATCCAGCCCCTTTGTTAGCAGCATCCTCATCAGCGGAGCGTGCCGGGGTGGGGAAAGGTGCGAGCGCTGGATGGGAGCGGTGCTGAAGGACAGCGCTCCCCGAAACCACCCAAACCCGGGCAGGGCACGGGGCTCAGAGCCGGCCCGATCCCTCGGGGGGACGTGGGGATGCGGGAGACGGAGGGAGGGAGCGCATCCCGGCCCGGGGCATCCCCGCGCACACAAAGCGGGCACAGCGCGCAGCGGGCAGGGCAGGCACACACGCACAAAGGCGGCGCGGCGCGGAGGACGCTCCAGCCGCGCATCGCTCCCCTCCCCTTCCCCGGCACTCACCTTGAGCAGCACAAAGAGCCAGAGCAGACAGGAGCGGGCCCCCGGGGCCCCCCTCCGGCGGCGGTCGGGCATGGGGGCGCTGCGGGGGCGGCCGGGCAGCGGGGGCTGCAGCTGCGGCGCCCCCGGGAGCGCCGGCTCTGCCCCCCGCCCGGCCGCGCTCGGCTCCGAGCCGTGCCCGGCAATGGCGAACGGCGGCAGCATCAGGCGGCCGGCGGCGGCGCCGACCTCCCCTCCGAGCGGCGCATCCTGCCGCCCCCCGCCCCTTTTATTTGGGGTTTGCGCGGGGAGGGGAGGGGAGGAGGAGGAGGAGGGGGAGGAGAAGGAAGAGGAGGCGACGGCGGGTGGTGTCTCCCCTCCCAGGAGTTTGGGCGATCGCGCCGCTCGCCGGCTCCGAGAGCGCCGGCTCCTGCAGCCCCCGGCGGAAGGCGAGGGATGGGAGGTGATGGAGAGGATGGGAGAGGATGGGAGATGGGAGCCGCCCTCGCCCCCGCACCGCCCTGCTCTGCCCCCGGCCCCCCTCCTCACCGCCGCTCTCCACCAAGCCCTCCCCAGTGTCTTTTTCCCTGCCCCGCCGCGATCAGGGACAGAAATGCCCCCAGCACCCGGGTGTATCTGGTGGGACAGGGAAAGGAGCGGCTGGAGTGGCCCTGGGAGGCTACAGCTGGAGCTGGTACCCAGCTGGTACCCAAGGCAGAACATCCCTATGGCTGTGCTCGCCTGAACAGCTCTTCAGATGTTCAACCTGCAAGGGATGGAGAGCTCGTTCTGTCCCACAAAATACTTGGGCCCAGAGGTGCACTGAGAGAGAACTCAGGGCACCTCCCTGTCGTGTCTGCCCCCCACATCCCACCCAGCAATCCTGCAGGTTAATCAAAGCCATCTCCAAACACCTCAGCAAGAGTCTTGATCATGTCCCCAGAAAAAACCAAAACCACTTTGAGAAACCTAAACAAAATCCCAAAGTACTCAAACACCTTCCCCATTCGACCATTCTGATGAAAAGAGTCTTTCCAAAGTGAGAAACTACCTCAGAATCTGGTTTGTCACAGACCACACTCTCACTCACACAGGTGTAAATCAGGATGCATCCTTGGTAGCATTACCAGAGGTGTAACAAAGATAAATTCAAACAAAATAAGGTTGCCAGTGTAATAAACAGCTGTGTCTGGGGTGTCAAACTTCAGAGCAACTTTGGGTCCAGGTGTAGTGCCCTTATTTAGAGGCCACCACCTCACTCTTCCTTCAAAAATATAGTGGCTAAAAGTAGATTCTGGGATGGTTTTCAGAATTTCTAAATCATTTAGGCATGATGAACTCCACTACATTCTCGTGGGAATGTCCTTTAAACCAAACAATTACAAAGCTGTTTTCTACCAGCACTGCTAAATTGGACAATAATGAATCTGTGTTTCTGAGCCCTGCCCACCTTATATATGGCACATTTTTGATTTTCCTTATAATTTGGACACTCAGTCAACAAAAGCTTGATTTCAAAGTGGCCAAAGCCAGAGAGGGATGTGCTTACTTTGTACTGTAATGGGCCCTTGAGCAAAGATTTGCCGCACTTGATGGGGATTAATCCAGAAAGCAAGGGAGAAATTCAGGCCCCTGTAGATATTGGCACAAAGCCTAAATTTAGAAATCCAAAAGGCAAATGCTCTCCACATGTTCATTTATAAGAAGCTGGGGACATTAGAGACATATAGAGACATATTCAATGCTACCAATGAAGGACACAGACTTCTCTTGGGTACCCACTACTCTGTTAGTGTTTAAAGCATTATCTGAAATTGGTATGCAAAGGGTTAACCATAGCTAAATTTCTTTTACTATTCAGGTTAAGATGAAGAGAGGATATCTGAAAGACAAAGATGTGAATTTCTTTAGGAAACTAAAATTTTTCCAGTATTTGAAAGCTGTAGCTGGAACTTCAGGCTGGGAAACTCTTGTTTATCAAGTAAATTGGACTTAAATGATTTTTGTCCTTAGGACTGTATTTTATGCTTCTTCCTTCTCCAGTATTCCACTTATTTATAAACATTTAGACATTAAAATGATGATGGCATAAGCAAGGCTAAAGATCAAAGGTTTTTAAAAGGAAAAAAGAAGTATAAAATTCTAGTAGCATTTTAGCCTCAGGACAACACTACTGGAATCAAAGAGAGTGAACAATAGCTGAAAGAAGTGAGAAAAAAAGTGAGGTTTCATTTTTGCAATGAAGCCTTCAATAAAGTACCAAGATAATAAAGTTTTCTGATCTGGCTGTTGAAGCTGAGGAAAATATAGGCAGGAGAATTTAAGTATTGCATCCTCTTTAAGGGATGGGGCTATAGCATTATTCAACTTTTTCAAAAAGGGCCAGCGCTGTGGAAGATTCCAGTTTGTGAATAGAACCTTATCCTTCAGAAAAAAATACAGAGCAGAGGGAAAAAGAGGATCTATGAAAGCAGAATCACCCTTATTTGTTTCTAGAGTCTAAACAATAAAAACAGCCAGACTATTAACACACCAGCAAAGCTTTAAAAATAGAGAAAATTAGATCACTTTTATGAACTCATGAAAGAAGAAACAGGGTAATTTATGAGTGGTCAGTTAGAAAAAGATACTGATGCTCCATAACCCTCTGCATGGGCCCAGGGGGAAAGGAAGTGTTCAGCAGGATACCTCACAAATTAGAATTTCATTTATTTGGATGAAAAACCTGCAAGCATTTGAGAAAAAAATTTAAAATAAAAATCAGGAAAAATGGGGAACATTTGTTCTGGCACCAAACATGGCTTTTTCTGAATCAGATATTGGGATTTTGGCAATTTGAACTAAATTTTTCCCCCTCTTTTCTCTACATTCCAGAAACCTGAAAAAACCCTTCTTTTCAGAGTAGAAGGTGGAACATATTCCCAATTACTGAGGCAGCCCTGTGCAAGGAGTCAGTGAAAGCCCCGACCTCTGCTCTTGTGGAATTCTTGTAACGCAGAGCAGCTCACTGGCCACAGAGTCCCTCACTCCATGTAAAACTCCCCTTCACTCACCTAAAACTGACACTTGTGGAGCTCTGCCACCTTTGCCCAGAACCCATCAAAGGCCATTTGGGGCACTGCAGACCATCCTGAGTTGGAAGGACCCACAAGGATCATGGAAGGCCAACTCCTCCATTAGATTCATTACAGGACCTCATTGCATTACGAACATCTCTCATTTTTCCTTCAGGATCTGTTCTACTTGAATCATATCCTAATTATCTCTTGGTCTATGACAAACTTTGGGCTGCAGTGGACACCTGTCTATTGTATTTGGGTTGCCCCCAGATGTAGGAAGGAATGATGAATCTGACTCCATGTTCTCAGAAGGCTAATTTATTATTTTATGATACTATATTCTATTAAAGAATGCTATACTAAAGAATACAGAAAGGATACTTACAGAAGGCTAAAAAGATAATAACAAAAACTCATGACTCTTTCCAGAGCCCCTACACAGCTTGACCACGATTGGCCAATAAATCAAAAGGACCCACAGCAAAAACCAATGAAACAATCACCTGAGGTAAACAATCTCCAAACACATTCCACGTGAGCATAACAGAGGAGAAGCAAATGAGATAATTTTTGTTTTCATTTTTCTCTGAGGCTTCTCAGCTTCCCAGAAGAAGAATCCTGGGCAAAGGAATTTTTCCAGAAAATGGGAATGTGGCTTAAGGGACTTTGGATCTCTCTGAATGCAGCTGGCAGAACCACGATGAAGCAGAGAACTTAGAGCCTGACAGAGAGGTGCATAATGTGGTATTTTGATAAAAAGTCCTGTCTCTATTCATTAGATTTACTGTAAAACTGGGCAAGAATCATTTATTCTGATTATGATAATTATTTATTATTTATTCTGATATGCAGTATCCAGGAACATTATAAAGTATTTCAAGACATTAGTAGGACACAGCCCTAGAGGACAAAAATGGTTTAAAGAAAATCCTCTTGCATTTTGAGAGCAGCACCCCCAAGGAGGACTGCACATCAAACACAGTTTCAACAACTTTTCAGGTAGCTCATCACCCCCTTCAAGGCTGTGTTAGTTACAGTGCATAGTAACTGATGAATTAAAACACTGGTATTTGTTTTAATCAGCTATTTAGTCAATGTATCATCCTAATTAAACCAGTGTGAGTTACCATATACCACCCTAGATTACCAGAGAGAAATAGAAATCAAAAGTTTCATGGTTTCAAATGTTTCTATAAATGTTCCTGCTGGTAGCTTATGCAGACTTGATTTAAGGTTTATGGTAAATTCTTCCCTTATCCCTGAAAAACCCCAAAGCAACATTCTGTCAGCTCTACCAACTTTGCCTGGCCTAAGGAAAAAAAATCTGTAAATTAGCATTTATTCCTAGTTGCAGTATAAACCCAGATTTATGTGAAGATTTACAGGCCTCAGCAAGTCTGGATGAGCATGACATGAAAGGAGGTTTATAAAAAACCCACTCTAAGTAAAAGTCATCCTGGTCCATGAAGTTTTTGAAGCAAAGTTATTTTTTAGTGACAAATGCTCTTATAAAAATAAAGTTGGATCCTTCTTAAATGTATTTTGACCCTGAGTCCTTTCATTTCAATGACAGCAGTGGATAAAACAATAACAAAAACAAGTGTAAAGGGTGGCTAGAATAATGTACATGGGTTGGCACTTTGTGTTCAAGTGCAAATTTATATTGGATTTCAGTTTGATAAGTACAGGCCTTGTGACTTCTAAAAGTGTGCCCCCCTAACAAACAAGTTGTCAGCTTTTAAATAAATCTGTCTTTTCATAACAAGGATGATTGACACACTTCAGATGTGCAAGCTGATCAACTTCCAGACACTTATTAGTCTTTCAGTGAAGAAGAAGCAGTGAACTACCCTGCAAAAGGTCATTTCTCTTTTTAAAGCAGTCAGAAATCTGTTTTTGACATTGAATCTTTTCCTCATAAATAAGCATATGAAAGATTCTTGTCTGATGTTTCTTTCCTTTAGCACTGAAATGGGGTATGGAGAAGCACTGAGTTGACTTTTGTGGGTATCTTTATTTTTTTCAGAAGGGATGGAATAAATATACCCAACTAGGCTGATGAGACTATTTAACATTTAAACAGTGTATTCCACTTTCATTTATCTGTCCCAGTGTATCTGGATGCTACAGGATGCCTGAGAAACAGATTGAGTTCTGTGAACATAATTCTAGATTAAAAATATTCATATATTTACCTTTTTAGCAAGCTCTTAAGTATTTTACCAGCCCTATCTGTTATCAAAATGTCCATTTTACTCTTATAGATCTCTCTCCACTCTCAGCAGGTATGGTTGAAAAAAATAAAAATAAATCACTGCACTTTCTAACTGTTCTCATTTTGTATTGAGGCATATAAGTTGAAAAAAGTGAAAAAATAAAAGTTATTTTATTTCTGCTTAAGTTGGGTACATTTTTCTTGGGGTAATTCTCAGTAATTCCACTGTACTTTATATTGCAGAACTTTCCAGCCTTTTTATTAAAAAAAAAAAATATTGAGCTGCAGTCAGCCAGAGACTTTTAGCACCTTTCACCTCTGAAATACACTGACTTCCTCTGACCCTCACAGGCTCTATTGATTCACAGAAATCTGAGTCATCGTTACAGGAAACATTTCTCTCCCCAGAAATTTACAGCAGGAGCTGAAGTTTTGCACAGATAACATCCTTTTCTTCCCTGGCATCTGTGCTGAAATTTTTTTCTCTCTCCATGGTTTGGGGGTACCATATCCCAATATAAATATGCATGCCTTAAACCTTTGCCTGTTCCCTGCCATTTCCCAAATGGCATCACTAAGCAGCCTTTTCACTTCAGATATATTTTTATAGTCTCAGAAAACCCCAGCTGATCAATCAGGCAACAAGAGCTGACTAAAGCAATCGGTCACAATGTTTGATTAATTGTGCCAATTACTGGGCACTCAGAGTAAACAATTTCAAAAGCAGCCCCGTGTGGAAAGTGGGCCTGCAGCTATGTGAGAATGGGGAAAATGGCTTGGAATCATAAATGTATTCATAAAAAATCCCATTTCATTCACTAACAATTTACTTCCTAGGGGGTGGATTTCGTTCAAAGGAGAGAGAGAAAAGAGAAGATTCAGCAAATATGTTATTGGCACAGTCAGGTATTCTAATCACCACGGAAAGTGGGTTGGCAGGATTTAAGAGAATTTTACCTATTATATGGAAATAGCAAGAAAATCTGTAGATTTACCAGCTAAGGAAAAAAATGTTTGTTATTTAACTTCAATCTTTAGCATTTCAGAATCTCAGGGGTCAAAAACACTGTTAAACACAAAGAACAGAATGATGCATGGTATTTTTTTTTTATTTCTGCCTTCCTGTGCATTATATGTGGACTTATTCCAGAGCACCTGAAAGATAGCTAAGAGTAGGTAGGAAAAAAAAAAAATCTTTTTGAAACTTAAGTGTCAGAACATCTCCATAAAATTCCCCCTCCGTTTTTAGACCCACTACACAGCTATTTGCACAATGTTAATTAAAAATAGCCCACTTTCCTTTTCCATGATCATCTTTCACAGACTACCCAGTTTACATAAATTAGCACACTAATATGTCAAACACATCAATTATGAGCTAACACACTCTCACACTAATAGGATTTGCATGTTTTACTTCAGCAGACATAGGATGCCTTGTTTTGTTGGAAAGCCATTTAATATGATTGGGCAGCCAACTGTGTCTTCTAACACGACTTCCACCTCCAGGAATGATCCTTCACAGCCCACAGAGGAAGAGCTGGCTGTGAAAACATGCCAGGACAGGGGTTTGCTCTGCCTATCCTGATACCTTGAACAAGCCCTTAAATGAGTTGAGAACCAGCAGAGCAAGGCAGCCAGGTTGTGGAAACCCAGGGCACCACAGGGAATATTTCTGTGTCTGCTCTGGGGTGCCCTGACCCCCAGGGCAGCACTGACTCTGACCCTCATTCATGGAGAAAGTTGCCTAAACTTCAAGATAGACTGGAATCCACAAAAGTGTGAAATAGGTTATAGAGAGCAGTGTAGGTGTATCACTTGGTGAGAAATTGAGGTTTTGGGATTTTTAGTGTGTTGTGGATGGAAGCAAGATGGAGGGCACAGGGTGTTGTGCTGAGTTTCTTCTTCGTGCTTCTTCTTCATGGGTTTAGGTGGCATTTTGTGATTGGGCAGAAAAGTTCCCACTGGGGCTCTTTGGGATCAGTTATTGGGCTAAAAGGGAAAACAATCCAGGTGTCAGCTCTTAATTGGATAGTTTAGTCTTAAAAAACCTTGTAACAAGAGATTGTGCCTTGCTGCTGAACTCACAGCAGTGAGACTGTTTTACTGATAAGAAATAATCAACACCTGAGTCCAAACATGAATTACTGTCTAAAGTGCCTTCAGTCCAGACCAAGAGAAACCCACAACTGGTACAACCACACAGGTGGCTGTGCTGTCAGGGGGAGTTAGCAAAAGCTGAGTCCTAAGCTGATACCTTCAGTTCCTGTGTCCTAAAGGAAACCATCTGATGCCCCAAGTTCACTACAAGGCAGAAAGGATTTTACAAGGAAAAACTCCCCTTGGTTGTGAAGAGAACCCAAAGTTTGAGCTGATAGAGCCTAACTAACACATTGTCTTCTACACTGACCCATGTGGTCCTTACAGGGTGGCATTGAATTCTACTGAAAGGGTCTGGGGAAATATTGTACTTCAGAGGCACTTCAGAGCCTCAAGGCTATCAGTGTCCAAGGTGGCGGTGGCAAAAAAAAGAAAAATAGAAAATCTATCATTGCTAGCTGTGTGCAAAATAGTGCCCACATTAGCTTAGCCAAGGTTATCAAACCCATGACAAATATGGGGTTCACTTTCTTATGCTTCCAGACAACCCACAAATCTCCAAGTGCCAAATGCACTAAATTGCTGTGAAATTAGAGTCACACAAAACTCCACGCAACAATGAAACCCAGAACAATCTTCATTTCCATGGTGTTTTTGTCGTAATTAAAAATATTCACTGAGCTTTACAAAGCATGAAATTACCTTGGCATTTCCATATCACAGAGTAGAAGCCTGGCATTAGCTCGGGGTGAAACCCTGGAACACATCAAACAGGCATCCACAAAGCTGCTCAAACGCCTGCCCAGCACCTTGGAAACTGCTGGAGTGGCCCAGTGCCTTTGGACAAGACAGCTCTGACATTCTCTGTCAGCTCAGGAGAGCTGCACAAAGCAGCAGGTAGATCAATAGCACAGGAAACATCAGAATGACATTATGGGGACTTTGAGAGAGGTAATGTGTTTCCAAGCATCACAGCTTCAGCTGCAATAATTAAATGTGGAGCTTTGCTCAGGCTGCTGTGACCCAAATACATGCAGAGGCTAAAAAAACCACCAAAACCAAAGGCACCCAGGTACATTTACACCCAAATTTTGGGTGTAAGCAGAAGCAGCTAACAAAGGGTGATGTCCATGAGGTTTGATGTACCTTAACGCTTCTATCCAGCAAAGGAAGCAAAAATGGAGTTCACCATTAGAAATGTGGGAAGTGATATGACTCTCCCTGAAAATGGCTTGCTCTGTTAAAGCATCACATTCCTGTAACAAATGTCCACTCAAGTTAGTGGATCAGTTTATAGGAGAAAACACCTTTTATTCAGAGTAAAATCTTCATAACTCGCTCCCTGGAATTCACAGGGTGACACTGAAAATAATTCACATACATCTCAAGAATACTTCAGCTTTGGGATTTGCTGTAATTAGTCACCTAACTCCATTTTCTTCATGCAGGAAAAGCCAATTCTTTATTCACACAACCCATTTTATACAGTTTTTACAGGCCTCGTGCAACTTTAATTGGTTACCTTCTTTCTTGCCATTGGTCAGTAAGAGATATTTTACTTGTCCATCAAATCTCTCTATTCTTGAATTGCTTACATATTTTTCTCACTGATTCTCATGGGACAGATTTAATGTTTATGCAGGTGCTAGTTGTTTTTCTCCCCAAGAATTGGTTGTTGTGATAACATACTACTCATACCAAGACAGTTTTTGCATGGGAGCTTGCAAAGTACTTATCTGCATTTAGGAGAAGAGACAGGTCAGCTATTAATTTAGCAGAGAAGGCCTGATTTTATGAGGCCTTTCTTTTATAAGAGATTCAGGGATTCCCACCCATTTTCAACCCATCCTGATGCAGCCAGCACCATACACCCTCCTCATCATACACCTACCATCCCTTAGATACTTGCTTCAGGAATTTCACTCAGGTCTGCTCCTAACTTGAGGAGTTTTCTGAACTTGGACAGCTTGAAATCAAGATGCCTCCATTATTCCAGCAGCACACACAAATAGCAGAAAGGCACAGGTACATGCTGGGGCTAAGGTTATCAAGGCACAAATTTAAGCAGCATTGTTGCAAATGTCTGACCTGAAAGCCCTTGTTAAGAAAAGAAAAAAGTGTTCAGCTCCTGTCCCATCACTGAGTGAAACAACTATGATTGTAATATCAAGGTGGATTTGAATGCTTTGCCATCAGAGTAATTCCATTTGACAGAGATGAGAAATGGGATCCTGTTATATATGGCAACACACTTTATTACAGAAATCAGACTGTGCTACAAGAAAAAACTAACACAACATATTGAGGTCAACTGAAATTACTGAGGAAAAGAAGATGAAACTAAAATGACAGACAACACCCAGATGAAAACACAGATTTTCAGGATAATTTTCAGTGCATTCTAAGTCTCAGAGACTTATCTGCAAGATTTCTGTCAACCATCCTCAAAGCACTGATCCATCCTAAATCAAGGCATTTTATCATTTTAAGGTGCAATATTGATTCAAGTAGTCACCATGACAGTAATCAGAAAGGTGAAGCTGGTTACTCTGCCAGGAACAAGTTTATTGTTACAATTACAGGAATAAACATTGCTGGACAAAGTCTCAATATATCTGTTTCTTCCAGAGCAGAGTAAACATCAAAGAGATACAAGACAGCAATGTTCTTATCACTGAGATGGAATGAATAATGTTGGAAAACGTATTTTAAAGAAAGGAGAGAGTAAAGGAAAAGGAAGTAAATTGAAAACTTCCTGCTCAGATTGTCATCCATACACTGGATATTTAAGGTGATGCTTACTCTGAGCAAGCCCTCATCCAAAAAACATGATGAAGCAAGAGTTGGGCAGAGAGCTGAGGAGCAAGCAGGGCACTCCAGCCCCCAGAATCCAGAGGAGACAGGAGCTGCACCAGCCTGATGTGGCACAGAGCAATTTCAAGTTGACATCAATCACCTTTTATTTTCCCTTCCTTCCCATGCACAATGCTGTAGGAATCCAGCACATGGATCTCAAACACCCTCTTTTTCCAGACTGTTTTACATTAAAACCTCCCTTTTGTCTCTGTCTGGGCACACCTGTACAAATATTGCTGTCTTCAATGGATTTAATGCTTTCTACACATTTACACTTGTTTTAACCTTATTTTTATTCCTTATTCTTTAAGTAAGCTGACCTACTTAATCACTTTTTCGGTTCCACTGAGTTCCACTTATTAGTGTCTGTTAATGTCAAAACACACTGCAATTTTTTATTTTTCTGGCACGTTCTCTGCACACATAAAGCAAAATAAAATTATCTGATGAGAGCAGGATCAGAAACCAGCTATTCTTAGCCCTTTACATGCAAATCTGTAAACTATTATTGCACTCATTTTTAGTACAAGCTCTCCAATAACTCTGATGTGGAGAATTATCCTCTGATGTGGATGTTAGCATCAATATAATCAAGTTAGTATAATTTTCAGTCAAAATGCATGAAATTAAAGCACTATCAGATTACACTTTGTTTCCATACAATTTAACCTACAGCAAGCAATATTTTGACTTTCATTTTAGTGCGGCAAAGAGCTCCACAAAATTAATTAATTAAGACTTAAAATCCCTCTCCTCAACAGGAAAGTCTTATTATCTCCATTAAACAGATAGGTAAGCTGGACTCAAACTGTGTCTAATGACTTGCCTGACTCAATGACAAATGCAGGAATAGAGCCAAGAAGTTCACTTTCCCAATTTCTCCTGCTTTATCACTGAAAACCATTCTCTGATTCAGGCTAAGCACTCATGAGCTGCCTCAATATGTGTAGTTAGTTAGGCACATAAACAAACTTCACTGTATTTGTCTTTTGGTCTTCTGCAAGAAAAGCCTCCATCAAGTCATGTTCTAATTAATACAGGAAGATGGTCAATATAATATGTTGACATCAAAGCTCACATTTGCTGATAGTATAAGCCATCTCATTAAATGGAAAGAATTAATTATAACAGTTTATCAGTGTCAAGTTCTGAACTAGAGGCTCCCAGAGCAGTGAATGCATCATTGCACCTTGTTTGAACTAATTTTCCTTTGCTGACAAAGTCAAATATAAATGTGACAATGTTTATGAACTACAAAGCTTTTCCAAATCCATGCATTATTGTCTGACTCAATTTTGCCATGGTAAAAAACCCAATACAAGTGCAGCACCCTAAATTAGACTGGCTGCGAGCAATACAGCGTGCATGTAATATCCATGGTAGCCTTCTGAATACATTAGTGTCTTGCAGCAGAATTAATTAAATTGGCATCAAAGATAACTCTATTGCTTCATATTTTCCAGTGAGTAAGGAAAACCCTTCAATGAGTTTAAGATTCCCTCAGGAACAGGAATGTCATTGGCAACTAATTGCTGTTAAAGCAGGCCTGTGCAGAACTGAGTGAGATTTAAAACGAGCATCACTGAATTGGTGGGACATGGTTGTTAATTCCTGGTGCTCAGGTTATTCCTTGTGCTGAGAGGGACACTCAGAGATGCTCCTCTGAAATGAGAGGGATGGGGCAAGGGGAGACATTAGAGATAGAGAAAAAACTCACACACACCAGGGTATCGATGTGCAACACACTCACCAAGTGCCACACAAATTGACACTGACAGTAAAATTCTCCTCACAGCAGCAGCAGCCATAATGTGCCCTTGGACCTGGTTTGTGGGTGAAAATAAAGCTAAACATTGAGCACAATCTTCCACAGAATAGAAAACAAGTTTGAATGGCTTTGCCTGATGGAGTCTGGGCAGAGCAGGTGCATTTGCAGAGCCCTCAGGCTCCACCTCAAGATTAGGCAAAAGAAGAAGAAAAAGAGAAAAGCTACCTTTGATTTTACACAATTACAGGGCATAATCTCAAGACATAACCAAACCCCAACAAATTAATTTTTTCCCCATCCAAATATTTAAATGGGAATAATTCTGTAAGGAAATATGGGCACGGAGAAAATACAGAGATAGCTGCCTCAGCTACAAGACTCTGACTAAGCTTGAAGCAAGCTGGATCCAGAGTTTGGGCAGTGTCCTATCTCTGGCCCTTGTAAAATATGGCTAATTTGAGAAATTAGATTGACATTTACCCCTTCACAGGCATTTATTGGAGTAAAGCTTCCAATAATCACAAGTGTCAGTGCATTGAGCGGTTAAACAGGGTCTGTGTGAACATGGGTTACTTCACTTTATGAAAAGAAACCAGTAATGTGGAAGGTGGTAAACAACCTAATTGCAATTCAGAACCTTAATGATATGGTATTTTCACATTACAGAATATTTGGAAACAAACATGTTAGAAACAGGCAAGTCTGCAACTCTGCTCATTGTTCAGTTTCAAAAAAATCACAGTTTTGATTTTCCTTACATAAAAATAAATTATTTGAGTAGGATTTAGGGGGGGAATAATAGGAAGAGAACATGAAGAGCTCAGAGACCAGCAATGCAAGTGTCTCCCACACAAATTAAAAATAAGATGAGATTTAAAAAAAACATAATTAAATCCCTGTACCCTATCCTCACCTCAATCACTGCAATTCTCTAGCACAGCATCTCAGCGCATTCTTCCTCCCTCTTTCACACTGGAGCTTGTCACTGCCACACAATTATTATTCAGATTACAGAGAGGGTTCACAGGGAAATGCTCCACCATCAGCCCAGTGCTGGACTCACCAGTACTGTCAGCAGGCTTGGACAAAATTCTCTGAAACATTGCCACGCTGTGGCAACTCAAGGTATAAGATTTTCTGTTCTCTATTGAATAGGTGAGCAGTTTTCTATTGCTGTGAAATCTAGGTTAAAGTTTATGGAAGATAACGTTAAAAAGAGAAAGATTTCTGGCAAAGAAATAGCTCCAGCTAAGATATAGGAAAAAATAAACCCTGAGAAGCAGCATTACATCAGTGTACACAGCTTTAACTTCAGTGATTCCTGATTTCAGCCTGCATCAGCACTCAGTCTTAATATTATCATAATGTAGTGCTTTCTATAGGAGAGAAAACAGAAACCACAGCTATAGAAAGGGACTTCATGGGATCTCAGTGAGGATGATGAGCTCCTCCCTCAGCCCTTCCCAGAAAACAGCTATGCTTTTCCCTGCTTCAAAAACAAAATACCAAAAAAAAAAAAAAAACCCCAAAAAAACACACCCAAAAAAAACCCAAAAAAAAAAAAACAAACAAAAAACAAAAACAAACAAACAAAAAAAACAAAACAAACAAAAAAAAAAAACAAAAAAACCCCTCAAATGCAGTTTAACATTAAGCAGCTGAAAATTGAATTGGTCCAGTGTCACCCTTGAGAAAACCCATTACCGTTCTGGTTTATTTATTAATCTGTCCCCATGCGTATCTGTAGGACCACAACCAAAGACCATCCTGAGGCAGGTTTATTAACCTGAGCACCATAGCCACAAAAAATAAATTAATCAGCTCTGGGCTACATTCAGAGTCGTGTTGGAAAACCTGATGCCTATGGTGGAAATTCCCAGTGGGTGAGAGTTCTGCTATTCTGGGTGTCTCTGTACCAGCCTCCAGCTCACCAGGACATGCCTGGGATCTCTTGAGTCTGAAACACTTCAGGGCTGCAAATGTTCACCCACAGGAATCAGGTTGTGGGTCCATATAAATGTCTGTCTGCAACAAAGTAGTCAGAATTTAATTAGATGGCCCTCTCATTTGACGCAAACCAGTCCAATTGCTGCATTTTGCATTTGTGCAAAGCACTTCTGTGCACAGGGAAAACACAGCACAGCCTTCACCTCATTTGCTGTAATTTCAAACAATTTATTTATTAAAATGGAAGGCATTGAGGACACAAAGAATTCCTGTTGGGGAAATTGTCCAAGTATAATGGATTTCTCTGAAGCATTTTGAAGCATCAGGGAGATCCTAGAATGGTTTTATAATTCTGTTTTGATTCCACTGGCTCTTATACACAATACACATCCTGTATACTTGACACTTGTCATTAAGGGATCCCCACTCTTCCTGAGTCTGTGTTACAATTAATCCTCTTCTAAGCAAATCACCACAGGCCAGATGTCCTCAGCAAAGCTTAAAAACATTCAAATGCACCTACCCTTCCTTTCCCCTTTATGATCTGCATTCATTCTGGGGATTTCTGGCCAGCAGAGGTTTACATGTCACAATTCACAGGAGGCAGAAGCAGCAAAACTCTAAAGCAGAGGCTGAAGCCACAGCCTGGCCCCATTTGCTTCTCCTTGGCCTGGGCTGTGAACATAACCAGGGCCTTCCAAGGGGGAAGACAGAAGTCGAGAGAGATAAGAAGCTTCAGCCCAACTCTAAAAAAACCTAAAATCTGATAGGAACCTTCAAATGATACAGCCTAAGTAAATCTGAGCCCTGCAATTAGACAAGAAATATATCAAGTCCCAGAGAGAATACAAAAGTCATGATTATGAAACAAGCCAGAGAGAATAGAAAGAGGAACATCAAATTCTGAGGGTCTCTATTTTAGAAGGATTATCTCAGTAAGAATCAGTAATATAATAAAATATTATATAGTAATAGAATACAATAATGCAGTAATAATTCTGAGGATCTCAATTATTTTCAGTTCATTCTCATTTTGTCCTACACAGTTATATTCCATGTGAAGTACATGTTTTCCACAACACATTTCAATGGATAGTTTAAACAGCAGTAATTTCATTTAGCATAACCTACAAACTCAATGTTCTGTGAGCAATGATGTGTTAAAAAACCCCAAAATTCAAGCTTCTCAAGGTGGAGAACTCCACCTGAAAACATGAAAAGTCCTGCTTTAATTTTTCCCAGAAGAGCCGTGTGTGTGTAATGCCCCAAGGTCTTTTTTGGGGTTGTTTTTGCAGTGATGCTCCCTGGCAGTGATGGAATCAGTCCCCTTCCCACCCCAGCAGCTCTCCTGCTGCAGTAGTGACCACTTGAATGCTCTGCAAGCTCTCCATCTGCTCCGTTTTCTCCTTCCAGAAGAGAAACCTGGCCAGGAAAACCCTGGCCAAGCAGCATGGATTTTTATGCCAGGTACCAGATCATCAGCTGGAAGTTGTACAATCTGTACAAAGTGGTTCGGGATGGAAGGGACCTTAAAGTCATGTTGTTCCAACACCCTTGCCATGGGCAGAGATACTTTCCACACTTTCCAGGCTGCTCAGGGCCCCATCAGACCTTGCCTTGAACAATTCCAGGGATGAGGAGTCCACAACTTCTCTGGAAACCTGTGCCAGTGCCTCACCACCCTCACAGTAAAGAATTTCTCCCTTGTATCTCATCTAATGCTGCCCTCCCACAATTCAAAGCCATCATCAGTTTGCATTGCTCAATTACCCCTCTTGCCCTCTCCAGCTTTCCTGTAGATCCTTTATAAATATATAAATTTCCTATTTCCAAAAGGAAGGTGTTGCAAACTCTCCCCAGAACCTTCTCTTATCAGGAAAAAACTCCAGCTCTCTCAGCCCATCTCCAGAGAATGCACAGATCCAGTGACATCAGCACATTATTAATTTCTCTGCACTCCCTCTGGAGGGAAGGGAATCTTCTGGAAAGAAGCAGGATACTACTGATGGCATCATCTAGTGCCTGTCTAAATGAGGCCAGCACCTGCATAAACAGAACCCTGAACAAGCTAATTCAACTATGATCATTCCTTGGAGAATTTAAATGCATCATTATCCTCTGACTTTGGCCTTTTTGTAGGCATGAACACATACGTAACAAGTCTTTTACCTATATACTATAGTATATACCTATATATGGTATATACCTATATATATATACATCGTATATACCACTTGGTTTATAACAACTTTATTTCACTGTTTGCTGTTTTATTTCATTTCTAAGCATGAAGGCATAAAACTGATGTAAACTAATGTACACTAATGTAAAACTACAATCAGAATGTATGATTAGTGAATGAAACTATGAATAAACTGAAATATTTAAAATCTGCATTTAAATACAGTACTACTGAATCAATATAGATCAGCTAAATTCACCCTTTGCTGAAATAAAGGTTCCCCTTGAATATAATTTTTACCAATCGTCACTGACTGCACTCAACCAGAGACCTGCCAGTAATTAACAAACTATTTTGTGGTGTGACTCACCTGAAGCCAAAATTCCCTGCAAGTCCCAAACCACAGAGTTAAAAAGTTCACGTTATTTACATGTATTTTTAAAAGGAAAAGAGGAAGAATAAAATATCAATTACTGTGCCAGTGGTGTGCCAGTCCATTTTTGTTCCCTTCTTTCACCTGTAGCCTCTCCAAGAACGAGCCTTCCAGCTCCTCACCAAGCCACCCGCAGGTGGCAATGTTGGATCTGTTTTTGAGGATGCTGCTCCACAGAGCGGCCCCAGGATGTAGCACAGTTGCCTTCTCCTATTTTCCATTTCCTGCCCCATCGCCTCTCGCTTATTTTCATCCTACACTGGCACTCACAATAAGATGCATTCCAGTGCTGAGTTCACTTCTAGTTTGTTGATACTCGTGCCTAATCTCCCGTCATTTACAGGTTTCCTAGGTGGGTTTTGTGAAATGATAGGATTTGGGAAGAATTAGATTTTGTTGCATTCTCTACCTGACGCTTTCTGTAGCCAATACTTGGCCGACCTTGGCAGGCTCTAAGGAGGTGTAAATTATCCCTCCATGCTCAGTACATTTAAGGCTGCTTTGGGCCAAGGATTTATTCCAGGAGTAAGTACTGCTACAAGGAAGAGAGAGCATAATTTATCTTCCTTTTCTCTTCTCTCCACAAACACGAAGCTGGCAGATGCAAAGTCCCCCTAGTACCTCATTATCAAGGACTCTGAGGACAGCAGCGAGGGAAGGTGATAACAGTGGGAACTCCAGAGTGAATTTTGGCACTCTGTTGTAATGAGGAATCCACAGCCAGGAGGGGGAAAGGAGCTTGGAAAGGAGCTTTTGCTCATCTGTAGCATCTCTCAAGGATCACACACATCTCAGAGCCCAGCTCTCTTATTCAGCTAGATGAGAGAAAGAAACTCTCACCTCCTTCAGTAGCAGCACTAGAGAGAAACCAACACTCACAGATGGTGATTAACAACTGCAGGGAGCAAGAGATTATTTTAAATTCTTAGTCCCTTTTATAATCCCCTTAAACCTAATATTACATCTGTAGTGAAGATCATCAGTTCAAAACATATCAGAGTGAGCCTTTCACATTGCATGGGAGTGGAAGTCTAGAGCAATTTCACTGGGGTTTTTTTTCAGTTTAAAATTATTTGATAGAATTTTATGAGTAATACCATTGACACCATTTTATTGAATGTTGATGGGCAAAATCTGCTCTGTCCCTGCTTTGCCAAGAGGATGCAGAATGAGTGATGACTTCCATGGAGTTTTTCTCCATAGCTCTGATGAAAGCTCAGTCCAAACTCCAGCATGTGAGTGGATTTTCAGCTCACAGCAATTTTTGCAGTTAGAGCAGTAGAAGTAATCACATCTCGTGGCAGAGCTGGTCAAAGCTCATCTCAGACAGGCTGTGTAACAGAAAAACTACACAAGAAGCCAAGCAAATCCTTTCAAAGTCAACCATGATTTAGGGAAAATGCATCATCTGGCAAAAGCTCCATTCATTATTTATCAGCTGAAATGCCTCTTGTCTAATCCAGTAAACAACAACATCAGCTCAAGTTCACTTTAAGGCAAATCATCCTAAGAAGATTGCTCCTACTTTCATCCCAATAAAAGTGCTAGAATATTCAATATTTGGTATTTTTATTAAAGATAGAAACTGCTTTCAAAGTAGTAAACAATTAATGAATCCTGATTTTCTTCAATATTTTGAGCTCTTAGTTGCTCTTTTTCAAATTATTATTTGACCATCCCAACAAAAGCCTATGTGGCTACTGAGAAAGTGTATCTAGGCACATATTTCTGTGAGGAAAGAATGCTTCTGGCTAAATCTAATATAATTAAGGACTGCTACACATGACTAAACATGATCCCTCAAACAAAATCTGCTTTGGTAGAAATCAATGCCAGGATGCATGTTAATTCTTTAATGTCAATATTAATGCAATCTTGTGTGAGCTGTTCCTTTAGGGTTTGTTTTAACTCAGACATTCAGTGAGGCTGCTTTCAGCAAGAGCAGCAAGCTGGGCTGGTCAGGGAATAGGTATATCCTGAGAGCATCTCATGGCAGATCAGTGCAATAATAACATATCCTGAATATATAATCATTATCATCCTGAATAATTGGATCAGTTCCACTGCCAGCACAAGTCCCTGCTAGAGGCAGGGCCCAGATAAACTGCATTTATATTTCTGGGTGGAGATAGGAGGAGATACCCTTGGTGTTGCTGCCAGATGGCTCCCAGATGCTTTTTGGGGTAAAGCAAGGCAGAGTTTGACTCCTGGTGCACGCTGGGCTCTCACCTTGGCTTGTATCAAAATAAATCTAGACCTCAAGACTATTTACAGGTTCTGGAGCCTGGGTGTAGCCTCATTTCAACAGAAAGTAAAGAATGGATTAAAAAAAAAAAAAAAAAAAAAAAAGTAGAAATCTGAAATTCTAGTCATATCTTTTTAAATACTGTAATTAAAAATCTATTTGTCTTTATGTCCCTTCCCATAGGTGAGTGTTACAGAACGTTGTTGTGGCACCTTCCCTGCATTCAAATCCTACAAGGAAAGCTGCTGCCTTTCACAGCAGCTGCAGCACCCAAACCCACTTGAATTATCTCTCTGTTCATAAGGCATTGCAATATAAATGGAACTCTGCTGTACAGTTTCATATCAAATATCCATCTTGTAAGCTAAGTACATTACATTAAAAAAAACCAACAAGAACCCCAAAAAACAACAAAAGAAGAGCACACACAATATGAAATCCCAGGTTTAATCTGCCCAAAAGCCTCCATAATTCACTTTCAGTGACACATTTCTTAATTATATGATGAAAATGATTATTTTCCCCCTAGAACTCAGCCTTTTCCACCAAGCCTCACCCTGAAGGATAATGTTGCAGATAATCCACCTAAGGAGCACCTTCCTTCCAACAGCTGGCTCCTGAAGCCTTTAGGACTAATTAAGGCTCTAAGTAACCAGCAAAAAGCCTATTGGCAAAGAGCAGAGCTCCAGGACTGCATTTCACATTCCTTGCCAAAGTGAGATCTAGCTGAAGCTCTAAGGAGCAGCACAGCTGTAAAATACCTGAGTCCAGGTCAAAATTCAGTCTGCCTTCAAACCCAAACTCTGTGTGTGCCCACAGCCCTTCCCTTTCCCAAATCCAGGTCAAAATTCATCACATCTGACTTCAAGCCTTGCCCAGCAAGCTGCTTTGCCCAAGACCTGCAGCTTGTGCAGGGAAAATTCTCCCTGCAGCCATAACTCCTAGGCCCACACAAGATAAAATACCATGGTCAACAAGATGAAGTAAAGAAAAGCCAGAATTCCCATGGGTTATGAAGTCATAGACCTAAAAACACTGCAGGCTTTTGACACTTCAGAGAGGCCATTTTCAGCACATTTCTGCAGTCTGACTGAGCCTGGTTATACAAGGAAAAGAGTTTTGTGCTGTTCCACGGAAGGTAGAAGTGAGCATGAGTTTACAACAAAGGAGGGGCATGACCCACGGCCTGCCACAACACTCATGCACCCACACACTGCTGGCCCTTAGGAACACAGAGCTCCTCAGATAGTTCTTCCTTGGTCAAGCCTTAACCCCAAAAAATTTCCTTAAAAAGTTGAGATTTTTCACAGAGGAAAAAACACAGTTCACTCATTTTTGTAACTGACGTTGATTCTACTTAGTAAAAGTCAAAGCAAGAAATATTGGAGAGATAAATTCCATCATTGAATAAAACTGCCTTACATCTTTTCCACTTTGCCATGATTTACCTGTAATCCAAATAAATAAATTAGCTCAACCTTCAACATGAATGAAATCTATTTTTGCAATAGTATTACAAAAAGTTTAAAAATATTCACTTATATTCAGTCACTGAAAGAGCCTCCCTGTTATTTCTGTTGAAGAATTTCAAAAGTGCAACAATCCTTTCTTCAATGTAAAAAAGTAAATTCTTCTCATCTTTCAAAAAAAAAAAAAAAACCAAACCATTGGACTTTCCACATTTTCAAAGCCTTCAATTCTGCCATTCAGGTCTTCAGAGCAGTCACAGGAACACTGAATTAGTTATTTTTCAACAGTGGAGAAATGGAAACATTTGAGTAATAACCTCTTTTGAAGGATCAGTGGCCAAAACTGAAAGCACATCCTTTTAAAATAGTAGCAATTGTTCTTCCATCTGAAAGAAAAATGAAAATATTGTTATATAAGCAAGAAGCTTTAAGCTCAACATGACTCAACAAGTGGGTGAATGTTGGAAAGCAAAACTTTTATGTGATATCTGAATTGTGTAGTTTCTACTCCAGCCTACTCTTCTTCTGTAACAAATTTACCCCTGGTTTTAGACATTTCTACTTCTTAAAGAGGAAAAATTTTTAAAAGCCTTTTATTCTAAGTAATTATGCTGCAATTATTGTAATTATTTTTTATTATTTAATTTTTTACTCCATTTATAGGCCATTATCTTAGTCTGTCATTAGCAATTGGTGGAAAAATTTTCCTATGCATAAACAAAAGTAGGCCTTATTGCCATAAATGCTATCTTTAGGAATCTATAAAAAAATGCTTTTGTCTATTCCTGCCAGAAAGCATGACCTCTTTTTAATGATACAATTATCATAATTATTGAATATTGTCATTACAGTCAACTCATGTAAGCACGCTGCTTTTTATAAAGGAACTATAGGCATTGAAATACACAAAATTCAAGTTCAGATCACAGAACCCTGGAATAATTCAAGTTGGATGCCACCTCTAACACAGCCTCCTGGATGCAGACCTGTCTGATCACAGCTTCTTCAGCTGGGAGTGAAAAGTTTGCATAAAGAGACTTCACAGCCTCTCTGGCAGCCCTTTCCAAGGTCTGATTGTCCTCTGGGTGATATTTTCCCCCTTTATGTCAAGCCTGCAGCACCCAGCGCTGACTTTAGGGGTCCAACCCTGCTGAGCTCCAGGGTCAGACAAGTTCCAGTGTGTTCAGGGGCAGGAGGAGACAACATGATGTAAAATAACCCCTAAATTAGGTTTTCATCCTTGCACAGGACCCTGGTGTTAAAGGTGCTGCTTAAATGTGAAAGTTGCTGTCTGAGAACAAGAGCATCAAACAGAGAAATGTCTTCAGTAAATATTATTAAAACCACATCACTCAAACCCTATTGCAAACAAATGTTTCCAACACTTTTTTCACTTATTCCCAATTAACTGATAAAGCTTTTCAGAATTAAAGTATTAAACTGGGTAGACAGAGGTTCTGAAGATTCTCCACCTGCTTCTTTTTGGGAATGCTCACTCAGTGTGACTGTCCTACAGAGATAAAACATTTCTTATTATAATTTGGCTACAGAGCTCCAATGCTATTCTATTGTCTCAGCAGTTTGAAAGCCAACACATTACAAAGAAGCCACTAATGGTCTATTTTTGAGGTTTTTTGTTTGTTATATTTTGTGGTTGGGTGGTTTTTCGTTGGGTTTTTTTTTTGGTTGGTTGGATATTTTGGTATTTGGTTATTTTTTGTTTGTCTTTTTTTGTTCTGTTTCTCGTATGTATTAAATAAAACTATTCCAAGAGTTTTGATAAGATGCCTTTCTAGAAGGCTCCTCCCTGTGCCAGAAACTGCCTGGCTCTCACATTTCAAAGCCTTACACCACACAATGAACCTTTCCCAACAAATTCAGAGCTCGTGTGTAACAACAATTTGTGGCTGATGTAGCTGCTGATAAATGTTTCTACAAGCCAGCATCCCTACATTCCATCTCCTTACCTGACACAGGAGTGGGAAGGCACCTAAGGGAGTTATGAGTCTTAACAGGCAAGGGCATTAATTCCAAATTACATAGAGAGGCTAAACCTCTTTGCTCCCTTTATAAGCAGAGATCAGAATTTGGTGCTGTTCAATCAGAAATCAGGCTCTGCAGGCGTCCTGAGTTACCTGCAAACTCCTCCCTTTTCTCCACTGACAGCAGAGCAGCACTCAGATGAGTCTCCTTTCCTTAAATAAAAGCCCTCCAACATTATGAAACCACATCCCCACAGTTTTTTGGTTGTTTACAGAGTAGTCAAAATGTGTCTTTTCAAGCTGGAATACACAGAAAGCAGGATTTAATGAACAGTCCTGCTGCTAGTGGTAGTTTAGCTCTGCAGATTTTTGATGTCTTTACGCACCCTTCCAATTAGTCGTGTGAAAAATGAACAAAATCAGGAAAATGCTTGAAAATATGGGATGAGTGTTCAACACTTGGTACAAATGAAAGATAAATTTGCACCCCATTAGGGATTATGCATAAACAGTCTAATCTTAAGAGCTATGTTTCTTCCATAGACATTATTCTAACAGCCTTTTAATAGCTCAAAGCAGCACCTACACCAGGTTTCTCTAATTATCATTCAGAAGAAGCATGCAAGTAATTAGTAGCTTTAAATTTCTTGGTACCATCTGTAACCAGTAACTTAATCAGAATTTTAACACAGTAGAAAGGTTGTAAAAAATAAATCGCTTTCTCTCTTGAAGGCAAACATTTTTACAGTGGATTATTTTCAGAGGTTATTTTTAGTTTGGCTGGATAGCTAGCGGAGTTTTGGTGCTTGTAAGATTTCCATAAATCATGGAAGAAGGTGGCTTAATGATGCAGATGGCACAGGGTCATGGAATGCACATGCTGCCTGCCTTAAAAAAAAGACATAAAACACGTTCCTCTCCCCTTGGCATGCCTTGGAAACCTAAAAGGGTTTTTTATCTTTGTTTCACTTGAAAGTCAGCCTAGTAATTCAACTTTCTAAATGCAGCTTGTGCCTTTTAAGAGGTGCCACCCTGAGCCCCATGTTAAATAGCTGTGTGCCTCTGGGGATGGTCTTTTCAGTGAAAGGTAGGAAAGAAAGGATCTGATCAGGCATAGATAAAGATTCATATTTAAAATCCACATCCACCCATGTCTCCCCTTGATACAAGCACAGAACTGGTTTATAGAACATGAAATGGGCCCAGTAAAAGAAACAGGGAACATGCTTGCCAAGAAAAGCATATTTCCTTTCTGTGAAAGGGCATCCCCTGTCAAAGCCACTGCTTGGATTCAGAATAGAAGATGGAAAAGTGTTCTCCTGCCTCTCCAGGCCTGCAGTGAGCTGAGAGCAGCTGCTCCTCAGTCTCACCTCCTTGGACAGAGCTGTGTCCCTCCCTGTCAGGTGTAGCCATGCTCCCAACTCCCAGCAATCACTCAGGGTCTTGAGGACATTAACAACAGCAGCAATTTCCCCTCCCCATTCGCCTGATTAAACAGAAGGAAGGAGGTAGAAAAAAGATGAGAGACATAAAACTCCAGATATTGTCGACACCAATATCTGGTTCCGCCAGAGAATTTGAATGCTGAAGCAATGATGGATTAGAGTGGGGTCCCTACAGCAATCCAGATTGCAATCATAATACCACTGAGGAAGAATAAGGGCTAGCAGTCATTAATGTGAACAGCAAATGAATTTATGACAATTTCCACTGGTACTTTCAAAGATCATGAATACATCTGTAACAAATTAAGATGACACACCAGTGTAACTCATTCATTAATAAAGTCTGGGATTGCACATTTGTTGCAAAATTTACGTTTGTTACCAGTGGGTTTTTGTGGGATCTCAGCACCTCAGGACTGATGTGCTGAGTGACCGAGACCACCCTTGGGGGGCTCGGGAGTCCTGGAACGTTGCCAGAAGTGTCTGGTGGCTGGACTTTGATCCTGCACGGGAGACAACACCTGTATGAGGATGGGAGGATTTCACTGGGTAAATGGTGAAGGGATGGGTTAATTAGAGAGTGAAACACAGGGTTTAGGATTTCTGTACAGGGGGGTCTAAAGAAGTAAGATGGAGGAATTGGGGCGTGTCCTGTCCTTCTTCTTCTTCTTCTTGGCCTCCATCTTCTGTGGTGGTGTTGGCACTTTGGGATTGGTTATTACTAAAAGTGCACTGGTTAATAAGGGTAAAAGGTATTGGGGAAAAATGGTAAATATTGTATACATAATTTCAAGTATAAAGATAAGTGACCGCCCCGGGGACTCTCAGTGTGCTCATGGCTGGCTGCTGTGCAGACCTCTGTCGGGCTGAGAGAAAATCTTTTAGATAAACAATTAATAAACACCGAGACCGAGAAAAGATCAGAAGTCTCTTCTCGTCCTTTGAAGCGCGGGCTGCCCAAGGCCACCCCGGGCCTTTCCATGTCACTTAAACAGCCAAGAAACCGACAAGTGGCGTTCGCTGCGTGGGCTACTCCCCACCAACCCTTTCGGGGGGGGATCAGCCCTGAAGAGCCGAAGAGCTGAAGAGCCAAGAGGGCAGCTCCGGCCTAGGACGAGTTCCCAGGAGAGCACTGATAGCTCCTGAGGAGAGAAGCCTGAAGAAAAAAGAAAAAAGGAGAAAAAAACAGCCAGAAGCGTCTGCAAAAAACAGCAGTCACTGAGAATTACATCTCTCAGCTTCTGCCGAAGACAGTTCGTAACAGAGCAGCCCGGATCGGAACCGGAAGGCGCCTCTGGATCCTTCTCCTGTGACCTGCTGGACAGAGACGGGAGGCTTCGGACAGCTCTGACGACAGATTCGGTGAGAAGGTCAAAAATAAGAACATGGGGGACACACTCTCCCAGGAACAGCGGGAAATTTTGTCCGCCTTACAAGGCGTGGCTGAATCATACACGGAAGGGATCCCAAAGAAGGAATTAAAACAGTTATTGTTGTGGGCGAGGCTCAATTATCCACTTGCAGAAACATGCCTGCTATTCGAAGTGGGGTTTTGGCAGGAAATTAATAGACATTTATATCTCTTAGCAACGAAAAAAGATGAGACAGCGTTAAAGCTGCTCTCGCCAGCTAGAACTATGCTAGAAGGCATTTCAGTGCAGTCGAAAAGACTGGAAGAGCAACGAAAAGTTGCGGGACCCTCAGAAGGAGGGGAGAAGCAAAGCTCTGGGAAAAAATTAGCAGGTCCCCTGTGACGTCTCGGGCGAGGAGGGGCCGTGCTCGGGATTCTATGTCCCGGGGCTCCACACCTTCTTCAGACTTGGTACCTCTAGTTGAAACCCTCAGGGTCCAAGACTCATCCCTTCAATGGAGACGTTCTGGTGTTCAAGCTCCATTTTCAACTGAATTAAAAGCCAGGCAGAAGACACGGCAGTCGACCGGAAAAGGGGCAGTCGAGCTCATTCCGTCACCCGAGCTGGGGAGGCCGGTGACAGCGCCACTTAGTGGGGGGATGACGGAAGTGCACGACATGCCGGATCGGTTCGGCGGAGCCACAGCGCCATCTCGTGGCGAGACTGCAACAATGCAGCAATTTTTCCCAACATTATACAAAAAGAAAAGCACTTTAAAGAAGACAATGTTAACACGACAAAGGGATTATCCATCGACTTCGGGATTTCATGAAGATGATGAAAGCTCAGATGAAGCACAGATACAAGGAGAAGATGTCATAAGGATCACAGCATTGGAAGGTGTTCCGACATGGATGCTGTCAGCAGCAGAAGCAGCAAAAAGCTTCTTGCATTCAGTTGATACAGCAAAAAAGAAATATCAACAGGATCCTCGAGTTTCCTTTTCGGATTTAGGAGCGAGGCAAAAAACCTCAAGGTGAGAAATGAGGCACGATGTCACCAATGACATCCACAACACCATTATTCATGCAAATCCTAATGGAACCTCAAAAAGAGGAATTTCAAGAGCCGGTGAAGACGATGGATTGGAAGCAAATTAGAAAAGCATTGGCAAAGGAAAAGCATTTATTTCCGGGATCAGGAGATCTGACAATGCCAGTGACATATGATGCCCAGGGACAGAAGCCAAGGTGGGAAAGGATGGGTCATGAGACACTCAAAGACTTAGGAAAGACGGCTCAAACTTTTGGGCTGAATTCACAATACTTCAAACAGCTACTAAGAGGGACATTCACCACGTATGACCTCATGCCATATGATATTCGAAGTATTGTGGCAATGATTCTCACTGACACACAGAGTCTCGTCTGGGAGAAAAGGTGGAGAAAATATCTTTCTGAATTGCGGAATAGATATCAAGCTGGGCCAAACGCGAACCTCACAGAAGGGCAGTTAGCAGGAGATCCTCCAGATGACAACCCAGGGGAACAAGCAGCGCGGCTTCCACGAAGAGTGTTAAGCGACATCAAAGAAGCAGCACGAATGGCAATCATGCAAATTACACCAACAGGAGCTCCAGAAGTCCCGTTCTCTTGCATCAGGCAAGGTCCCACAGAGCCATTCATGTCGTTCATCGATCGACTCACGCAAGCCGTGGATCGACAGGTGACAATAGAAGAAGCGAAGAGGCCTCTCTTGGAGAGCTTGGCTTTCGGCAATGCCAACCCGGTTTGTCAACGGGTGATTAGCACCATGCCAGGACGGCCATCCTTGGCAGAGATGGTGGAGGCATGCAGCAAGGTGGGGACACCTCAGCATGTCGCAGCGATTGTGAAGAACGAATTAAGAGAGGAATGGGAAGAACAGTTAAAGGGACATTCAGAAAGGCAAACAGAGAACAAGACATTGGAGAAGATGCTTGAAAAGATACTCCAACAGCAGGACGAGAACATCAACAAAGTTCTTGCGACGATGCAGAAAAAGAACAACCCCCCAAGAGGACGGTGCTACAAATGTGGGGAGTTTGGGCACATGAAAAGGAATTGTCCACGAACACATACGCCAGCGCCAGCACAGAAGGCGGAAAGGCCAATTTGTGCGCGGCGTGGGAAAGGAAGACACTCTGTGAAAGAATGTTATTCCCAGACAGACGTGGATAGAAATCCGTTACCGCATCCGGGAAACCGCGAGTGAAGCGCGGAAAATCGCCGGCGCGCTCAGACACAAGTACTGAGTGTCACAAGAGCAGACAGGGCAATCATCAGTGAGCGACAAGCAGATGCCCTCAGCAAAACCCTCAGTCGATTCCACAGTGAATACGTAATTTTGAGTATAAAGATAGGTGACCGCCCCGGGGGCTCTCAGTGTGCCCATGGCTGGCTGCTGTGCAGACCTCTGTCGGGCCAAGAGAAAATCTTTTAGATAAACAATTAATAAACACCGAGACCGAGAAAAGATCTGAAGCCTCTCCTCGTCCTTTGAAGCGCGGGCTGTCCAAGGCCACCCCGGGCCTTTCCAGGTCATTGAAACAGCCGGGAAACCGACAGGTTTTAATTCTAGAAGTGTACTTTATTAAAACCATCACACAAATCTCTCTAGGAGGAGAGTTCTAGCCCATTTGCAGACTATTCTGTAGGTGATTTAGTTTAAATTTACTTTGTCGCAGAAACAGAACTTGTTCAGTAAGTAGATATTTACAGATATTTACAGTAGATACAGTAGATATTTACAGATAATTATTTAGTATTTAATTATATATATTTAATTTAATAATTACACATATTTAATTATTACAAGATATGTGGAAGAGAATTACAGTCACCCTGCTTTCTTTTTGATAATACAGCAATTACATTTGCATTAACAAAAACCTATTAAACAATCTCTCTCTGATCTGAGTGTGGAGGGAGAAATAACAATACCAGAAGAGCAAACCCTAAACATAGAGCAAACCAAATAGCAGCATACCCAGCTGTGATGGGATCAGAGCTGTCACAGCTGTGTGGCCACGAGTGTGGACTCTCAGCTTGCCCATTTTTAAGGACAGACTCTCAGCACACAACCTGTTCAATGGTGAGAAGAAACAAAGGTTAGCAGAATTTTAGCTCAGGCAATATGAGGTGTATCTGCTGGCCATGTGTTATAAAACATGAGCTGATGCCTCTCTCCTCTACTTGGAATGACACTTTTGTTACCTGACATTGCAGACCAGGAGAGTTGTAAAACAAACTGCATCGTTATCAACTCTGCCACTTATATGAGAATGGAATTTTGACCCCATTTCATTCCATAATCATATTCTCAATTCTTGAGTAATTTTTGCCCTCCAACTACACTAGCACATGGTCCCCCCTGAGTATCATTCTCAGCTGTGTCTGAACAGGGGTTTGTGGGGCTCCATAGGGGGACCGGAGCCAAGGATTCATAAACTCATATAATTATGCAAGAGGCACAGGAGGGTCAAAGAAGAGTAGGAACAGAAAAAGACAAACAAACAAATAAATAACAACAAAACAGCATGAAATTATTTGTAAACTGAATTTCCTATTGCACAAAAGCTCTATGACCATTTTACAAATTCTTTTTGCATGAGAAACATTTTCTTTTAGAGAAAGCTCACACATTTGTTTGATAGCCATTTGATTTCCAGAACCATTTCAATAATTTTCTTGTGTTGCCCTCCATGTATGAGTTAGGGACATATCTGAGGATTTGCAGTCACATAAATATGTGCAATGTAATACAAACTACACCTCTTAGCAAATACTGCTGTAGAATATGTGTTTACAAGCTAAGCCTAAGAAGTTAAAACTTCTCTAAATTAAAAGTGTCTGACACTTGCATGAACTGGCCTGGTTGCTCTCACTGCTGCACTGAGTGAGCAATGAAGGTATTAATAAATACCTTCATTAATAGATGGAAAAGTTCCAACATCTGGATAAAGTAAGTCCAGAAACTGAGAATTCAGAAAACCTTCTGACATATGGCCCCTTTAGACTCTGTTGGCACAGCTAAAACATATCAAACCCAAAAAAGAATCCGAGTGAACAGTTTTCAAATATTTTTTTTTCTTAAAAATACTGAAAACCCATGTTTGTATCTGTCTGGAAGAGCTGAATTTTATGAGCAATTAAACACAAAAGAAAGTGTCTCCAGCTTGAACTGTAAGTAGAGGAAGACACAGAACTGAAATGTTCAGGAACAGAACTTATATATTTAAAATGCAAATTACCAGAATTTGCATCAATTACAGAGTACAAGTCTGCCTTTACCCCAACAGAAAGTCCCCAGAATGGGACACTTTATCTGCCTGTTTTCATCTCCTCTTACCAAAATGCAAGGTTCTTTGCTCTGATTCTTACACAAGAAAAAGTTTCTTGCACCAAAACCTTCTACCTATGACAAGTGGCCTGCAGACATTTCACCTCCGCAGTGCAATAATTTATTGTCTTACAGTTATTTACAGTCTGTTCCTAGGGCACAAATAATGGTACTTGCAGCTGCAAAACTCCAGGAACATCTGGAATCCACAGCTGATTTCATGTTCAGTACTGTTCTTGATGGCAGATGTAGACTTTTGTCTGGAGGCTTTGGATCAGAATTTATTGGACAGTGTTCTTTGAAATATTTCTTATTCTAAGCACAGGGATACACAGACAGGCAAGCAGGCAGAAAGACAGTCCCCTCACATAAAGAGAAATTATTTAAATTTAACAAAAAAAAAAACAAGTGAAAACTCTTCAAGAAATATGGAATCTGGAGAAAAATGCGTTCAGTTGCCTGCACTTAAATTTTTAAAGAAGTTTTAGAACTAAGCATCAATAAAGATAAAAATAAATAAGCAAAAAAGAATAAAGAAAAAAGAGATTCAGGTAATTGATTCCTTGCGAGGATTGTTATAAAGAAAAGGCTGTAAAAACAGTAAAAAAAGGAGGCAAGCAGGGAAATAAATGCTAAAAGCATAAAATTCAGTTAAATGGGGAAATAAAAATAAGAACCTGGATTTAGACTATCTGTACTGGTAGTTTACATTAAATTACTTTTCATATAATGCTACTGTGTAATTATATTTTTGCAAAATCCTGGATGATAAAAATACTCAGTTTTGAATAACACTTATTTATGATGAATAACACTTTTGTAAGAAAAATATATATTTAATATGCCAGTTGGAAAATTGATAGAAAGAAAATAATCATTATGCTGTATGTTATTGTAGTTCAATAATATCAGAATGAGAGAATCTACTGCACTGGTGAAAAGGAGAGGGGTTATGTCAGAAAATAATAGTCAAATGAGCCTTTGCTGTCACATTGTGTCATATAGTCTTCATAGATTGAAATTCCTGCTTGAATTAGGAAAAAATGTAATAGTAGAGTTATTGACAGACCAAGTTGTAAAAGGAAAAAATGTGCTCTGAAAATGATGAAAAATATTATAATAATAATCGTGAATTAAAACAAGAATTGTGTACATCTTCAGTGAATCCTTCTTAATCATAGTGAACATGGGGAACGTGGTGTATAAACTGCACTTTAAAACTGCTATTGTGTATTGGAGTGGTTAGAGCATTCACAAGACACCAAATTACTTTTAGACTTTTACATCAGTGCCATCCTGGTTCAGGAAAGAAGACTGAAGTGGCAATAATGCATCAGCAGTTTCATTTTTGAGTAGCAGGGGCCATACAGCACTGAAATCTGATAACCCTTAGAGGATGCTCCTTCTATAAAGGTGGAATCCATACATGCAGGATGAAGAAAGTTAGAATGAGATAAAATAAACTAAAAATTAGTTGAAAATGTCTTAATAGATACTTAACTTAAAAATATGCCACTAATTAGAAGGTGAGAAACAAAATGCATGAGGAAGATACACACACAGACATACACACACACAAAGAAAAAAACCAAACAAAAAAACCACAACCAAACAAAAAACCCCACCACCAAACAAAAGCCAGATATCATGGTTAAATAGTAAAGAAAATAATTATTAAGAACAAAAAGATCAATTTTCCAGAAAGGGAGGCTTTGTAACACAAAGACACAGAAGATGATAAAATGTTAAATTAGATATAAAACTGCAATGAGGGAAACTAGAAAAGAATTTTAAAAGAAAGAAAAAAAAATATTCTAGGGAGAAATCTGCTAGAGGCATGAAAACTAATAATGAAAATTTTCAAATACATCAGAAGAAGGAAACCTGCCAGAGAATTTGCTAGGCTGAGAGAAGACACCATTAAAAAAAGTGTTAGCAGGATAAGAAAAACAGCTAAACCAAATAAATTTTATGTACTGTTCAATAGACGCAGACTAGAAAGTTTCCTAAACAAGGCTCACACATATTCCACAGAGGATGAGATGAACTGTCCCGAATAGAATAGAATAGAATAGAATAGAATAGAATAGAATAGAATAGAATAGAATAGAATAGAATAGAATAGAATATTTCAGTTAGAAGGGATCTACAACAATCATCTTGTCCATCAGCCTGACCAGTTCAGGACTCAGCAAAAGTTCAAGTGTGTTGTTAAGGGCATTGTCCACTTGACTCTTGGGCACTGGCAAGCTTGGGGCATTGACCACCCATTGACCATTGCTCCAGGAAACCAGTTCCAGTCTGATGGCCCACTCTGCAAAGAAATGCTTTCAAATGTCAAGTCTGAATTTCTCTTGATGCAGCTTTGAACCATTCCCATGTGTACTATCCCTGGATACCAGGGAGCAGACATCAGTATCTCCCTTACCACTTCTTTTTTTTTTTTATTTTTGAGATTTTGGAAGAAATGAGTGCAAGGAAAAGCAGCAATTTTCCAGGATTGGTTGGCATCCACCCAAAAATCCTTAAGAAACATGAAGATGAAACTGATGAATTACCATTTGTTGTGTATTTTACAAAAGCAATGAGGTAACCAATGGTAATGAAACCAACCTGATTTACCAGAAATGATGTAGAATTCTGCATAGTCTGTTTGAAAGCAATTTTTATTTGGTGAACAGTATAACAAGACATCATTTAGTATAAAAAAAAAAAAAGAAAAGAACCTGATTCAATCTCTGCACTTCACAATTTGAGTTTTCAGAATTTTCACTTCTTAAATTTAACACTGTTGTAATTGGAATGCTGGACCAGGATTTGTCATGGGAAGTAACAACGGCCATGCAAGCTGAAAGCACCTGTCTACCAATTATATAATTGATGAGCTCACTTGCAGTGGGTATTGCTTCATAAAAAAGAAATGAGAGGTACAAAACCCCCCCATTTTTCTTTCTTATCTTCTGCAAGTTAAAAAAAAAAAAATAATGCTCTGAAACATTGAAATTTATCCCTTTTTTTAAAACTTCAAAGTTGCCAGAAGACCAAATTTCATGTACTAGACAAAGAAGAATCTTTTGCCTTTCAATACAGTAGTCCAAGCAAGCAGATGCTGGGAGGATGAAGTGAACAAAATAAAGTCTGTGCTCTTACATTTCTTACGTAATTTGGAGCTTTAAAATTAAGTATTTGCCTTAATATAAAAGACAATACTCTTGGCCACTGAAGCAGCTAGAATCATGAAAGAGGAAAGGGGAAGCACTTACATTCTGCTGTGAGTTTGGCTTGGATCAAGTTTATTTTCAGCCTGCTAACTGGTACAATGCTGTGTTTTGATTCAGACTGAGAATATTGTTGCTAACTGATGTTGCTAACAGAGATGTTTTAGTTGTTGCTTGTAGCCATGATATTTTATGAAAAATTCTTTTTCTCGCCTGAGAAGCTGAGAGGCCTCAGGAACAAAATGTAAACAATGATTATCTGCTGCTGTGGAATGCAACAGGTGCATCTGTGATCGGTATCATGTGGTTGTTTTTAATTAGAGGACAATCACAGTCAGCTGGCTCAGACTCTCTGAGAGTCACAAGTTTTTGTTATCATTCCATTCTTTTTCCTTTCCTTGCTAACCTTCTGATGAAATCCTTTCTTCTATTCTTTTGGTGTAGTTTTAATATCATGTATATAATAAAATAATAAATCAGCCTTCTGAAATGTGGAGTCAAGATTCTCATCTCTTCCCTCATCCTGGAACCCTCATGAACACCACCACAGCTGCTCAGAAGCATTTACTCTAAATCCAGGACTTTTCAGTTTCCCAGGCTCTGTCAGAGGGCAGGTGCACAAGAATCTGAGGGGGAGCATGGCCAGGAGAGCCGACCTGAGCTGCCCAAAGGGACACCCCACACCATGGAGTGCCATGTCCAGTGCAGAAACTGGGAAGAATTGGTCAGGAGCTGCCTGGGGACAGGCTGGGCACTGGTCAGTGCATGGTGAGAAATTGCATTGTGCAACATTTGTTTTCATTAGGCTTTATTTCTTTCTCCCATTATTAGTATTGCAATGGAGATATTATGCATTAATAAACATTTGAGGAAGATTATTCAAGAAAAATATTATATCTACAGAGACATCATATGTATAAATATATAAATAAATATATCAACATAGTTTTATATACAGTTATATAAAATGCTTGAATATATATATACATTTGTAGATAGGGGTCCTAATAAATTTCTACCTTGTGTCTGAAAAAAGACATTCATTCTTATGGATAACTCCAAAATATGTATTACTCTTATCTACCATTAAACAAAAAGCAAACCAATGAACAGAACTGTCAGTAGTTTTAATTAATCTGTGGAAAACATACATTAGGTTGTATCTTCTGTGTGGAGGAGACTGATTAATAGTCATTTAATTTTCTTTTTTAATTAAAAAAACCCAAATACCCTGTACATTGAAAGTTATAAATTGGATGTAAAATATTGGGTTAGTCTATAGTTCATTCCACTTTCCATTTTTTCAAAATATCTTGGAAGCTACTGAAGGAAGCTCCACCACGATCAATGTCCTGGCAGTCTTTTAAAAATTTATTTTACATCTGCTATCCAACATCAAAAGCTAGCAAGCATCCTGGAAGCTTGGTAATGACCTAGTGAGAAGCAGCAGAGTTGCGTTGCTGCCTTTGCTGAGAATCAAGGTGGAAGGCAGGATATCCATTCCAAACCTGGCTGGGTGTGCAGTGATCCACAGCGTGCAGCTGCTGAGGCACAGCTGTGTGGAGTCATTATTCATGAGTGGGAATGCTGAGGTCCATTTGCAAGGATGTCCCTTGGTAAGAAGACCACAGATATCCTGAATGAAGAAAAGCTCTTCCACTCCACGTGCAAGTCCATGCAGAGGAGGAACTGTGGCATGCATGTTCTGCAGAACATCTGACCACCCTCTGATCATCTCTCAAAGAGCCTGTGGATCATGAAAAGATGCTGCCTTTACCATGCCTCTTTCTCCTTTGTCTCTTTACCATTCAAAGGGATGAGTATCTGAATCTCAGGCCTGGAAGTTGTCCAAATTCAAGTATCCAAATGAAGGTACTCTTGTGGGAAGGCAAAAAGTTAAATCCATCTGTTACAGAGAGAAAAAAATAAGAATTGAAATAAAATGTAGCTGTCTGAGACATAGAGGTACACATTTTTGGTGCATGATGCTCCATTAAGGACTCTTGTCCTAGCAGATCTTTGGGTCAGAGAAAAAAGGTTTCTTTTCAAACCCTCCAGTAATACTGCAATAAAGCATAAATATTCATTGCCATCTCTCCCAGCAATTAGAAGGGAATCCATCTCAGTCTGAGTTCCTGAAAAAGCCAAGCTCCTTGTCAGACAGACAGAGTCTGTTCCCTCCATACAGACTGCAGAGAGGCACACTTAATCCTGGAATTGGACATCACTGACCATTGTGACAAACTTATTTCTCAGTTCACTTATTTCTGTGCCTGGATGAGCTTAACTGGGCCAGATCATTTTTGCCAAACGAGTTTTTGAAGCTTCTCAATCCAGGTCAAGGTAGACAAAAGTAAAAAATAATGATGAAAAAAGACAAGTTAAGAAGCTGTGCTGACAGTCCTTATTATACTAATGAGCAGATTGGTCCCTTTTGCTTTGGGATAAGCATTTCCCTGGGTGAGTGATGGAGAGCAGGCTGACATCCAGTAAAACAGGGAAGGCTATTCTGTGCTTTACAGATGCCTTATCTGACCCTTGAACTAGGTGTACTTGCCACTCATCAACTCCCCAGTGTTTGGAACATTTTCTTAAAATCATTAAAATGGAATCAATGGGGATTTCTTGACCGGTGCAACAATCCATCTACATTTGGGGGCAGGTCTTTGTGAAACGAACCATTTAGCATTAATTATGCACTCAGATACCTGACTAACAAAGAAATGAAAAATTTTGCTCTTGGACATGTGTTCAAATAATACAGCAATACTACTGTAGTAAGGCATAAACAGTACAAGCAAAATATTGAATAACTAATTGTTCATTTGGTGCCCTGAATAAGGGAGGAATCCTATTGGAAGAGCTAAGATTTCTTTTTGTTTCACATTTTAAAGAGTGGTTATGCATGAAAGGATCAAATTAAAGCTACAAATATAACATGATATTTATTTTCTTTGGAATTATTTGTTAGATTTACGATTATTAATTAATATTTTTATTTGTTTGTGTACAATACATGATCTAGTGCAACTGTCTATCTCTGTTGAGGTGCCTTTCAGAACAAATTTTAAACCACTGATTTTTCAGATTGATGTGACTGTATTTTTTTCCACTGTGAGTTGCATTCAATTGCTAATAATAATAGTAGGAAAATAATAACAGCAGAAATAAAATATAAATGTTAACACAATAGCTATGAGAATAATTCAAAGAGTCTGTGGAGAATCTGGAGGAACCAGAATTAACCATCTGACATCCAGAGATTAATTTTTCATCATTTTCTTCTATAGTAAGAGCAGAGGAGAAGTCTTCTCTTTGATCTTGGCAAACAGATTCTCATCCTCAGAATCAAGTTCAGGATTGATATAAATAGACATAACAAAATCAATTATACAAATCATGACTTTTATATACAAATGTTAAATTTTACATTAAAAACAGCACAAATTATTACATAAAAAATGAATGCTCGTTATTGAGGAAAATTTAATATTTGCATGTGGGCACTGCTCATCTTAATCTTCCTTCTGATTTTTTGTGGGGAGAAATGTTGGATCAGATTTGGAAGAGAAATTCAGTGTTCACCTCTTTGTCAGTGTTGATTTGGAAAAACTACAAAGTATTCATTTTATCACTTCATTGCAAGACTTCTGATATGTCATTAACACTTTAAAGATACAGAGGAAAAGTCAAAGCCAATCTTACTGAAAAAAATGTTTAATTAAAAGCTTAAATATATATAAATAACATTTTTAGCTGTTCCTGATAACTTGGAATCATTTTCCAGAAAGCATATCATTTTATCTCAAACATGCTCCATGACCTCTGAGCATTAGCTAAGAAGTCAGGATGGGGCAGTATTTTAAATTTTGATGCAGTTATTTGCCCACCTGAATTAAATAGCATTGAGCTGTGATATCTTAGTCATTTTTTCAGGTCCCTTTTATCTCCAATACCGACGGTTCAGGGTTTAATTTTAAAATATTTTCTTTTTTTTTTTTTTTTTTTTTTGTTTCCTAGCAGCTTTGAGCAGCATGTGGGCAGGAGCAGACTGACAGGCGGCAGCACAGGCTGGGCATGGCAGCTGTGCTCAGCCCAGAGCCCAGGTGACCATGGCAATGCAGAAAGTCCAAGATTTGTGTGGGAAGTCAGCTCTGAGGACCAGGGTCAGGCTCAGCAAACCCAAGGCATGTCTGAGGTGTAACTCAGGAGTGGTATTTTCAGGGTCCCCAGTGGCAGGAAGGAAAGATGAATCTGACTCTATGTTCTTAGAAGGCTAATTTATTATTTTATTGTACCATACTATTATTACATTATATTATATTATATTATATTATATTATATTATATTATATTATATTATATTATATTATATTATATTATATTATATTATATTATATTATATTATATTATATTATATTATATTATATTATATTATATTATATTATATTATATTATATTATATTATATTATACTATGCTAAAACTATACTAAAGAATAGAAAAAGGATACTTACAGAAGGTTTAACAAGACACTAATGAAAAACTTGTGACGTCCTCCAGAGTCCCGACACAGCTGGTCAATTATTGGTCATTAAGTAAAAAACAATTCTCATGTTGGATAAACAATGTCCAAACCACATTCCAAAGCAGCAAAACAGGGAGCAGCAAATGAGATAATAATCTTTTCCTTTTTCTCTGATGCTTCTCAGCTTTCCAGGAGAAGAAATCTTGGCAAAGGGATTTTTCAGAAAATATGACCATAACACCCAGGACAGGTTCTGAACTTAAATGCAGTTCCTAAGAAAAGGGCCAATAGCCCTCTTTTTCAAACAAACCAGCAAATTTACACATCAGCTCCATATCAGAGCTGACCTCCACCATCACTGACCAAACTTGTGGAGAGGCAGTGTCTGCACTCAGGTCCCTGCCACAGACCCTGTTACTCAGCTCAGCGGCTTTAATGTGACAGCGTGTCACCATCTGTTATGTCCACCACAGCCACACGCCACATTACAAGCCCTGTCGAGGAGCTGTGCATGCCATGTGAGCACAGAACAGCCCTGCAGCTGGGCAGGGTGAAAAGCTGATTCTTAATTCTGCTTTTTTTGTCCCCTGGCTGTAACTGGTTTTCTCACTCCAGCTGTGTTCGGGGGGTGAGTCATCCTCAGTGCTAAAGGTGTAAGAAGCACTCACAGAAACATAAGGAGCAGACATTACATAGCTGAATTGTCAAAATTTCCCTGAATGTCTCAGATTTTCGTGAAGCAAGAATCACAAGTCTAATATTTAATGCATGAAGGGAAATAACTCAAAATTCCTTCTATGCAAAAGCCTTAGAATAGAAGTGTCACATCCTGAAAAATCCTGCTCTAAAGTGAGGACCTATATAGAAAAAAAGTTCCTCTGTCCATAAACCACATGAGTTGGTAGGACTGTGAGGTAGGACTAAGAGGAATATACAGCTCCTCTCTGTGCTGCAAAGAGCCCTTGGAAAGCCAAAATCTGTGTCTGCAGCACTTGGCAGTGGGCAACGCTATCCTGACTGCACACACTTCAGAGAGTCCCTGCAAGTGAACAGATCTAGACTAAGTCATTTTGATACTTCTGAGATAAGAAGAGATAATAAAATTCATGTTTTGGAAAAGAGCAAACACAAGCCACCACATCATTCCTGATAGTTGTTCTTTTATATGTTTAAGGGCAGTATTTGTTAGACTAGTTATGTGTTGCTGATATCATGGCACAAATGGGGATTACACCAAAACAGATGCCCAAAACGCATAACACATTCTGATATTGCTGGAATATTTATGGGCATTCTTCTGTTTCACCACTGTAGAGGCCTTTATGTAATGTTAACAGAGAAAAAAAAAAAAAGCATTACTTGTCTAAGTTTTAAAAGATCAAATCAATTAAAGAATACTCTTTCCTTCTCCTCAAAAGAGGCCCTTCTCAATCCAGTCCTGAAAATCAAGGAGCACAATTTTCTGTAAGAGGAATCTACTTCTATTACTGGAGCATCCATATCTACAGCACTGTATTTTAAGCAGCAGTGACAACCTCTAAGAGGTAGTCTTGAAAATATGAAGATCTATGATCTTTCTTGCTTTATCAATAGCCACAAAAGTTGCTAAAATAGTCACAAAGTTGATAAAAAGTAGTTTGAAAACTGTGATGCAAAATTTGTCACAGGTGAGAACAAGTCCTATGGGAAGGGCTTGGTCACACATATTGATTTTGTTGAAAACTTCTACCCTTCTCTAATGACTTTCTTCCATCATGAAAATATGATAAACTTTTCAAATATAACATCCTTTCATGCACTCTGACACTGCTAACACTCGAGCATCTTAAAGATTTTTAAATAGTTCTAATTTTATTTTGAGAGCATATTTTTGTGCTTTAGGACAGTGGGTTGTGTCTAAATGTGAATTGCTGTATTTTTGGTTATAGAACAGGAGAACATCTTTAATTGATCATATATCCCAGTCTACTTTTTTCCTACATACATCTAGTTTGTGAATTCTTCTAATACTGGGAAAATATGAAGATGATTCAGCTTTCCTGTAGCCTGCTGGTAGGGGCACTAAATGCAGTCCTTTATTCTGGTACTGGGGAGTAAAACAAAGAGAAGTGATTTTTCTTGTGCTAACCTGGATTATTTGTGCTTTCAGTTTCTTGAATGTGAGGTCAAGTACAGCATCAACATAATCACAACTGCCTGGGTGTGTTCTGGTCTGGTCTGAGGACACACACAGGGCAGGAATTAATTTTCCTTTTATGAGGTTAGAGGAGGTTAGAGGAGCTGTTGGTTTCCAGCTCAGTATCAATTGCTAAGCATTTTTTTCAGACTAGCACTGAGCACACCATCCTCTGCAGCAGCAGTGTGCTCCAGTTTCAGGAGGCAAAGCCACAGCCCTCTAACACTGCACATTGGAGTGTGGGGCAAGGAGCTATAAGCCATGCCTTTTTTCTGTGCTATTAAACTGCATTAATCATCATGTCATCTGAGTGTTTGCTTTCCTTTTCAGGTTTTGTGAGCTACTCAGGTTATTTTACTCCTCTGATTTAATATTGATTTCCTTCATTCTGTTCTCTGTACTAGCCAGCTAATCATTAACTCTGTGTGAGAAGTATGAACAATTATAAATACAATATAAATAATGGGAATTCTATCATGCAACTACTGTGAAAAATAAACAGATGATAGTTTTAATAGTCTTCAGAAAACAATGCACTGCGGAAATCAGAGTAAAGGAGTAGTGGTGTTAAAAAGTAAGAATCCTTCAAAAAAGGATTCAAAAATTTATTGAAAGCACGGTAATAAGAAAAAGAAAATCACTTTTCTATACTAAAAAAGGCAAATTTAAAAAATAAAGTTATATGGCAGTTTGCAGAAACCCCAGCCTATTTTACTGGGTTACACAGACTGTAGATCAAATAAAACACCAGACCTCCACGCTTCTGCATTAAGGTATGAGACAATGTGTCCTAATTCCCTGGTTTGAAAGAGCCCTCAGGCATGTCAGGTAACTTCTGCTTCTATACCTTTTCATTCCTGCTCTGCACTCAAGCTGCATAGCTGGAAACCTGCAACTACAGACTGCAGACTGGAGCTACAAAGCCAAGGTACTGTGAAAACCCAGATTTACATACTGGCTAACCAGAATATCAGCAAGCCCCTTTGTAGATATAGCTCTGCTGCTATTTCAATGATGGAAAAAGATAAAACAAATGTAATTTTTGATAGTAGCTGTGATTTTGCTGATAGCCAAGCAAAGGAAATCTCAATGGTTGAAGCTGCTGCCCATTGTCGGATGAAATTGCAGGTCTGACTCAGTCCTTTCTCCTGATTCCTTCTACTTGTGGGACAAAATAGGCTGGTTTGTGCGGCTGTCAGAGAGCCGAAACACATCCTGTTTCATAAATGAGAGAGTGAAAAGCATGTCAGAAGGGCCAGAAAGGTAGCAGAGCTGTGAAGAGATAAGTTGCTAAGCTGCTGCAAGTCACACTCAGTCACATAAGCACAGCCAATGGTCGGTGTGTCACCTCTTACAGCACTGCCACTGCTGGCTTTAAGAGCAGTATGAAGTGTAATGCATGATTTCTTGTTGCTCATTCTGCTCAGCACATTGTCATGGGACATTTCAAGCTATTTTTGGCCTCCTTCTACCCATCACATTTTCAAGACAATGAGAGGACAATGTGTCTGTGTCTCATTCCCACTGTTATAGTGATTTAATATTGTGCCATCCCCTGTTCTCATTAATAACCTTCTTAGAGAAACAGTATAATAGGAAACACACCAGTCAGGAAAGCCTTCAGTGACAACTCAGCATTGTGATAAAACATGCTGCAGTACAAGGCAAAACTTGTATGTGCTCATTGTGAGGAAATGGAAGATGGAAAGGAGAGAACGGAGAGCAAATTAACCCCTTCTGATAACTGAAGCTCATCAACCTCTGGAAGCTTCTCTGCCTCTGTTAGTCATAACATGTGACAGTAGAGGACACAATCTCTATTGCTCCCCAGGGGATATTTTTCCCCTTTGTAGCAAAACAACCCATTAGGTAAACAGAGCTTTGTTGCCCATAGCAACAGAAAATTGCATTCCAGCAGGATAACAATGTATTTTAGCTTTGCTTATTTCTTTCTAAATTAAAAGTAAAGATTAGCAGGAAAACAGAAGTACAATTAAAATTAGGGCTTGCTTAATAAAGACTGGAGAATTAAAAGAAGGAAGAAGATTCATGAACCAAATTAAAAACACACATGGAAAAATTGCCCTGTATTTACCTGCTGCTTACTTTATTTACTGCAGTTATAGTCTGGCATTCAATTATTTCCAAACTGCCAGACAGCTTGAGATGAAGAAGCTGACATTGCTCATATTATAGAAATACTGCTTGCCCTGAGTTGTAAGGGACCCCATAAAGTCCAGCTCCTGGCCCTGCACAGGACACTCCAAGATTCACCCCTGTGCCTGAGAGCATTTTCCAAACACTTGAGCTCTGTCAGGCTGGTGCTGTGAGCACTTCTCTGAGAAGCCTGTTCTGGTGCCCAACCACCCTCTGGGTGAAGAATCTTTTCCTAAAATCCAACCTAAACCTGCCCTGACACACCTTCAGGCCGTTCCCTTGGATCCTGTCACTGTTCACCAGAGAGAAGAGGTCAGTGCTGCCCCTCTGCTTCACCTCTCAAGGAAGCTGCAATGGTTTCTCCTTTCAGTCTCCTCTTCTGCAGGTTGAACACCCCAAGTCACCTCAGCCACTCCTCTTATGGCTTCACCTTTACATCCTTCATCATCCTCAGGCCTTCCTTGCACAGGTTCTAATACTGTCGTGCCCAAAACTGCCCCCAGGACTCGAGGTGAGGCCGCCCCAGCTCAGAGCAGAGCAGGATAATCCCCTCCTTTGCCTGGCTGCTGATTCTGTTATTGATAGCCCCAGGTTTGGCCCTCCTGGCTGCCAGGGCTCTGCTGACTCCTGTTCTACTTGCCATCAACCAGGACCTCCAGAGCCCTTTTGCATGGCACTGCTTTCCTTGACTTGCTTGTGCTGCAAGGGTATAAAAACCCTGGGATTCCTTTGTTTGGGGTCCCTCCTTAGAGGCACCAGCTTGAGTTGTTTCTGTGTTACAGCACTGTAAATAAATTTCTTTACTGAGCAAATCATCTGAGACTCTGTTCTGGGAGCCCTGGAGTCGGGCCAGTAAGGGAATTGTCTGTCTGTGTGAGTGGGGAGTGTGGGGGGCCAAGCGGGGACCATTTGGGTCCCTGGAACCACCTCTGTGGAGGGACTGCATTCCCCAGAGTGGCAGCCTCTGCCCTCAGGAGTGTGACTGCCTGAGAGTCTCATGCTTAGTCAAACTGGAAAGTTTCCTTAATGAAACCTTTTGCATTAGAAAATTTGGTGTTTGAAACCCATTTTCCAAGCTGGTTGGTAGCACACATCTTGTGTTTAGGAAGGGTGGATGCAGGATTTGGGTGCCTTGCAGATTTAATGAGGTGCAAGAATAAAAAGGGATGAGACTGTAAGTTCTCTAACTGTGTTTTTACTTCCCTTAGAAATGCTTTGGAAAACTTTCCTTTTGTACTTATATCTTAATGGCTCAATTTTTTTCCTAACAGTCCTTGGCTTTTAAACTTTTTTTCAAGGAAGGCAATGGATAGCATTGGTAAAAATATTACTTCAAAGAAAACACTACATTGAAGCGGAATAATGGTAGGTTTTATCTAAAGTAGTGAATTGGGGATACTTTGTAATCATCTAGTTTTCTTCAGCTTTCATTACAAGTGAGTTACAAGGGCGGGGAATAAGCTTTGTAATTTTTTAAAAAGCTACAGACCTGGCTACATGGATGGTAGGTGGTGACACAAATTGAGATGTATTAATGTTGCTATGGGGAGAGAGTCTCCAATAATTCATAAGTCATGAGGGAATTAGAGTCCATTTCTCACACTCAGTTTAGCAGTAAGAACAGTCTTGAGAACCTTTTGGTCTTTTTCTAAAAATAAATGAAAAAAAAAATTCCAGCAAATTACTTACAGAATATCTCTTGATATTTTTATTTTTTGTTTGTGGGAAACCCAGAGACCCTCTGATAAGTGTTCCAAGGACCACCATCTGCCATTTTACAATGGAAGATCATGGAATCAAGTCATTTTAAACTGTAACTTTTTAATATGCTTTTGAAAATGAAGATTTGGATCATATAACTGAAATAATGTGAAAATGTGGAATTCAAAGATATTTTTCAGAAAGCATGAAGCAAATGTAGGTTTGCTAACCATTCTTTTTGTTTCTGTATTTCAAACAATTAATTATTTTAAAGATAAATCCATAACTTTTAGTACTTTATAATAATCAAATACCTGATTTAATTTTCTTTGATTGTATATTATAATGTTAGTTCAAGAATCACATTTCTAAAATAAGAGCTATTATCTATTAATTCAAAATGTAATTTCTGTGAATATTCTGAAATTCTAGCTAAAAATTCACATTTTATTGCAGTATTTGTCAATGTAGAACTATATCAATGTGATTGGTGCAGAAGAAATGGAGAGTGAAATTACCTGGGAACTGGTGAGGCTCTTTTTGGCTAAGAAACGCAAAAAATCATACTTAATGGAAAAATAACCCTCTCCAACCAATGTTGCCTCTAAACTGATCCAGGATGATTCTGGTCACGACCCCACATGCACTGTTGTGGTGTTTGACCCTGGCGTGATGCCAAATGCCCACCAAAGCCATTTCGTCACTGCCTTCCTCAGCAGGACAAAACTTATGACAAAAGATTTGTGGGTTGAGGTCAGGGCAGGGAGAGATCGCTCAGCAGTTATGGGATTTGAGATTGAGGAGACTAAGTGAAGTTCATATTTATCAAATTGTAACAGGAGAATAGGAAAAAATAATAAAAAATCTTAAAATCACCTTACCTGATCCTTCACCCCAAGGCTTTACTTTACTCCCAATTGCTCCCTTTGTGCTCCCCAGCAGTGCAGGGGGAATGGGAGTTGTGGTCAGTTTATCACGTCAGTTTATCTCTTTCATACATTTTCTTTTCTCTCCCAACTTTTTTCTAACTCATCACCATTTTTTTTCCTCTCAGTACTCCATTTATAGATCTTGCCAAACCACAGAAATACCTTTTTTTCATATATTCAAATGTTTAGATTTCTTAGACACCAAATGTTTGGTTATATATAGGACTTTATTTCTTCAAATCTGCTTGTGAGTTCTTTCATATTGAACATCACCTACAGAATATTTTTATAGTCAAACCACTCTTCACATAAAATGCATGTTAATTTCTCTTCTCTATACATAACAGACTTACCACAGGGTGAGGAAACAGCTCTTTTGAATTAGTGGCCATTATCTCAATCACAGGCAATTTACCTGCCAAGAGTCAGAATCAGGACTGACACACAGAAATTTCTGATTGCCTGCCTTGCATCTACTGATCCAGACTGTTAAATAAAGTTCAGCTAAATAGGAACTGATAGACTGATTTTGTTCCAACATTCTCCATGTCCACAATATTCCATATATTCAGTGATACTTTTATTTCCAAGTTATGCAGTGCAATCCAGCTATATTCTTTCTAGATTTTCTCAAGTAGAGTATTTCAATTGGTTGTAACTTATTGTGAAAGGCTGTATTCAAGTACGATTAGAATTCAGAACATATCTTTAAATTACTTTCTACACGATTTTGTTCACAGGCAATAACTTTTCTCCATTCAAGTAGTGGTGCCAGATCAAAATCAATACAGATAAACACTCATGATTTCTCTGAACTTGGCAGAGGTAGGAACTGGTTTGGAGACACTATGAGCAAATTATAAACAAATTTTTTTAACCAGGGATCAGGAAATAGCTGCAGTGATTTCAATGTGTTTCTTTAAAAGCAGTAATCCTTCCTCTCCACTAAAGACACATAGTATGGGTCAGAAAAAAAAAAATAGAAAAAAAAAAGAAGTAATAAAGGAATTATGGGCGGTTTTGCACTCTAGAAAGGGAAAAAAGACCTTAAAGGTTGAAGTGTGTGGGAGTAGCAGAAAGAGCTTGTGCAAAATAACCAGGATCTGTTCCTAAATCATTAAATGGTGACAACTGTATAGAACGACCACTAATATTTAGCTTACAATCTTTCTAAGATGGATTTTTCTCTCTTGGTTCTCTGTAATAATCTTAATTATTTTTGCCACAGCTGTCAATGTTATTTTTACCTAAGGAGCTGATAGCTGGTGATTAATAAAGACACAGCACAGCTAAGAGAGAATGACCAGGCTTGCAAAAGAAAGGTGAGCTGCAGAGCTGGAAGTGATTGATTGGAATGTCTGGGAAATGCAAAGGACCTATCATTTAGTATGTAGAGGCAGTCACATCAGAAATCTGGTAGAAATCAGGTGAGGCATGAGTGTACACATTAACCTTGGTGGTGGGATAGAACACTGTATTTCAAACACAATTTTGTGTCACTTGGATGACTGAGAGCAAACACAAGCTTTGCTGGGAGTACTTAGATGCATTTTTGCCCAGCTTTGAGGTTTCATATTTTACAGGGCTGCAAGGTGCTCCTGGGTTAACTGGATTTTTTGGTATAAAGTACAGATGGTCTTGAATTCGAAAATGAAAAACAACACTGGACAAATGGACATGGGTTAGCCTTGATCACCATAGGGTTGACAATGAAATAATCATACAATGACTAAACATCATATTGTGGTGATTTATAATTCTAACTATTGAGTCTAATATGTTCTTTGAACCCAGTCACTTGGAAAGAAATCTCATTAAGCTGGTGGTTCTTCTTTCAATAATTTCAGGTAACCTTGAAGCACCCCCAAGGATATTACTGTGACTATTTCCTTTTTCATTGGCCAAGTTATGGTTGAGACTTCCAAACACAGGTGAGATATTAGGATCCAGAATATGCTGTTTAGTCTAACTCCATGGTCAGAGGTTTATGGCAGATTTTCCTTCAAGCAGCAACACAAGTAGCGACATGCTCAGATAAACCCATTGCAAGCACATACCATATAATTTTGTAAATTATCTACCTTTCTTCTCTTAGGAGGAAGTCAGTCCTACATTTCTAACTGCTAAATAATTCATATTAATTTCACTCTCTGCTCATTTAAATTTGAAGACAAGCCCTTACTTAATCCTTCAGGTATTGCTGCTGCACAATACAATACACTGCACTATTCAGTATTTCTTGATTAGGTAAGATGTGAAAAGCAATGCCAAACACACAAGAGTTAAAAAATGAACCACAGAGAGAACGTGATGAACTTTTGTCTATTTAAAATAGCTGATTTTCCAGGTCGTCCTGTGAATTATTATTTAACTTTGATTTCTTCCACTAGAGCTAGATGTGAGATTTTCTCTTCCCTTAAAAACTTTTTAATCTGTCTTTTGTATATTTACATACAAATGTGATTAAGAAGAAACATGCTTTTATGTCTTCAACATATTAAATAAATGGCATTGTTTAGTCTGAAGAAAAGGAGGGCCAGAGGGGCCTTGTTGCTCTCTAAAATTACCTGAAAGGAGATTGTAGCCAGGTGGGGGCCAGCCTTGCTCCCAAGCAATGGAATAAGAGGAAATGGCCTCAAGTTACAAGCTGGGGTTTAGACTGAACATCAGAAAAGAATTTCCTCACCTAATAGGTCGTCAAATATTGGATCAGGCTGCCCAAGGTTGTAATTTGTGGAAGTATTTAAAAGATGTGTAGCAGATGTGGCACTTGGGGACATGGTTTAGTGGTGGACTGGGCAATGCTGGGTTAATGGCTGGGCTCAAGGATCTTTGAGGTCTGTTCCAACCCAAACAATTCTATGACTCAATGACTGCCAGAAAGGCAAGGCTGATAAAATCCATTTGATGTGACAATCCTGTTTTGTATAACTCCCTGATCAGTGGATGCCAAACTCAGGTGGGAATGTTGGATCTTGTGAGCAGACAGATCTTTGGCTGTCCTCACTCCAAAAGTAAACGTTAAGTTTCTAATGCATATGGGTAGGCTCAGGACACTTATACTTGTCACCTCTGGTTGGAATTGCTGTTAATGCTAATTTATAACTCTCTGTTGTGCACATGCTATGCGTTGTCCTGTTGTCAGTCCCTGTCTGGCTACACAGGCAACCTGCAGGAGTCTGAGCTCTGCAACATCTGGTGTCTGGAAAGAGAGGGAGCCTGATGTCCTGAGCAGAGGATAGATCTGAAACATCACTGTATACTGGTTCGGGCAAAACTTCCTCAGTTGCCTTATAAATTCAAGACATATGATTAAAAAATGATCTTAAAAATAAAGGATTAAGTATGGAAAAGTAAGTCAAAAATCCAAAATGTGCTGCAAAGATATAGCAAAATGCAGAAACAGAATTATTACCAAGCTATGAATTTAGAATTATTGGAGGTGGTAGCCAGTATTTTTTTCCAGTTATTACAGTGAAGCAAGGCACTGTCCTCCATTGCAAATAACCTGTTCATATAGTAGGAAACAATAACTGGGATGTGAATATCATTTAAGTAAAGATGTAATGTAAAGGAAAATTTTCTAAGTTCCCTCATTTCATTTTACTAATTCTAAGCAAGTTCCTTTAATACAGGTTAATTCTCTTAGTAAATTAACCCTTCCCTACATTCTACCTGACTGTTTATTTCCTATCCAGTGTACCTCTGACAGGTACAGGATCCAGCTTATATCTTGTGTGATAATTTGTTTTGTTAAAAAAGCTGTACTGCAAACAACCAAGTCCATGAAGTTTATGTCCAGCAGTTAAAATGCCCTGGCTTTGAATGTCATTAATCCAATCCAAGACTGTCAGAAGAAAACATATGGGCTATTTTAACACTCTCGGACTTTATACCTGCAATAATAAACAGCTTGCTTAACAAAATAAGAAAAAAAGACACATTCACATCTCCCCATATTTCATTTGCTATGGTCTAAGTATTTCCCAATTTACATATTAATGCAGCTTAGCCAAAAAAGTTTACAAGACCACCTGGGAAAAATTCCACTAGATGGATGATCACTGCAACACTGGGAACAGAGTTCAGCTGAGTATTTTCCTCATTGCTCTAAATTTAAAAATGACAGTGTTAATGTCAAATACAGGACAGAGTTGTGAAAGCAGTCCAGAATCCAGGATCACTTTAGTGAGCTCCCAGAAGAACATGGTTATACTTGGACTTTTTTGAGTTTTGGGCCAAGTGTATATTGCAAAGTGGTCCTGTTTGCCCACTGGGATATTGTCACACCCAATTATCTGAAAACAATGATGTTAGGGAAATTTTAAAATTAATAAGTTTTTCACTGAGATTTCCAAGTTATTCTGGTTAATTTGAACTCAAGCCACTCTTTCAATAAATGTCTGTGCTTTCACTCTTGATGTTTGGAAATAAAGAAAGATATTGAAAATCCTTCATTTTGTGGGGAGCTTATAAACCTGTCCAGCTGATTTTCCAAACACAATTTTATTCTCAGTGAGAGTAGCAAAAGCAGGATATGCAGATACTTTTTCTATTTACAAGATTGTTTAATAATTTCTTCTGCATTTCCAACCTCTAATATAGCTTAAGAATCACAGAAAAAAGAATTTTTTTTTTTGAAGGGCCAAAACTAATCCACAGCAAGGCCTTTTACCCAGACTTGGTACCACCTGACAGAAACAACCAGTTCACTGCACTATGCCAAAATGAAAACCAGTCATCCAAGCCTGCCCTTTTCCTGTTAAAGGTGTCACAAACATCTATAAATATATATTTCTGGCAACAATGAAAGACTTATAGCCAGGTCACTCAGCCTCACTCAGAAACACAGCACTGTCTCCTGGGGCATATTCTCCAGCAATGCCTGATTCAGAAGGATTGGTTTGCTGGTTTTTCTCTCAGTCCTTCCCTTTTCCACACTGTGAAAGACAGGTGTGTCCCATGGTTTGGATCAGACTTATTTTGCCCTAATTTGCTGTTGCATTTCTCTCCATGAAACCCAACCAGATGAATGACTTTTCTTTGGTCTGATAAGCTTTTCTAGGCATGTCAAAATTGAAATATTCCCTTCAGAAAGATACCCAGCATTATTTCCACAAACCCACCTTCAGTCATCCCCTGCAGCACGTTTTGCTCCCCTCATGTCCCATTATTGAGATTCATTACAAACATAGGCAAGTGAGAGTGACTCAGCAGCAACAGGGACATTATTTCCTTTTTCTCATGTCTACAAGATGGGTGTCTGTGGAATAACAGCAGAGAGAAAGATACATTACTGTGTCACAAGGGTGATGGGAGCTGGAGCTCCAATTTATAGTAAAGTGTTTCTGCAAACATTTGCATCCATTTTTTATATTTTGATGTGACAGGACTGCTCTATGTTGAGACTCTCAATGTGTGTCTGTGTGAGTTGTAAATGCTTTGCCCAGACCATGGGGTTATTTCCAGGGGTTTCTGTCTCCGTCATGGAAACCACAGACCCTGCAAGTGCCAAAGTCAGGCCCCTGACTTCATCTTTATGACTATATCATCTTCTGTCCATGAGACTAGAAAAAAATCTGACAGGGAGAGCAAGATAAAATCTTTTAGTCTGCTACCAGTTTTCCATGTGGCTTTGGACATTTCTGTTTTCTTTCATATTTTCATTAGCTCTTCAGGACAGCATTTTCCCTTTCTATGCAGTGGATATTCTAAATGGGATCCTGCCCTCAACTTCAGCCTTCAAATCCTGCCATAGAACAAAGACCTGTAATAAATATATTTACTGGCTTTTCCATTAAGGTGTCTTTTGTGAAATCTATTTGATGGATTGTTTCACAGCTACCACAGAGTGAAATCCCAGGGCTTTTAGACAGGGAAACCAGGTGACATACAAGTGTGTTCATCTGGGTTTATTTTAAAAATAGAGGCACTTTGACTGCCATGACACATTTCCCTATACTATTCTCATTAATTAATGCTTTCAGTGCAGGTAACAGCTACAATTAAATTTGTTTTAGTATCTAAAATCAAAGCACCAATCTAGGATTGAAATGAGAACTCCTGAAATAAATAAAAAATACTGGATTCAGATATAAAATCATCTTATTAATTTGGTTTTGTGGAGTTTCGTGAAGGAGGGAAAAGCAGGGCTTTTGTTCCTGAAGTAACAAAAAATATAGAAAATTAGACTAAGAGTCACACTCTACTGCTAGCTGTAGTGAAGGCACTGGTACATAATTCATCACTCCACTAATGCATTCTGGCAGGGGATTATTTCACATGCATGGCAGGATGTGTCAGACCCTTTGATTTAGGGTCTTCTCTAGCAGACTCCATTTTCAAAGCAGCGCAAGAGGGCTCTGCTTCCTCCGCCATTAGCACTATCAAATGCAATAGCAATATTCTAAGTGATTGACTACACCCAAGGAATATGGGGTGCAGATCAAGCAAATTATATCCACAAGATATAAATTAACTAAGCTTTTTGAAGCCCAAAGGTACATTTGAGGAAACCTGACAAAGCTGCTTTTTAATATTCTTGGTGAGAAAACATAGTTTGAATCTTCATATATTATAGCATTCTACCTCCTATTCTCATATTAGAAGATTAGTTAAGTGGCATTTTTTCTAAAAGAAATAAAATTCCCTGTAAGTCTATCTAAGACAAAAAAAAAAAAAAAAATTAACAGCAACAAAAAAACCAAAACCAAAGATATTTGTTTTGACAATGAATGTAATTTACTGTCTCTCCTGAATTGCAGTATTCATATCAAACAAAAGGATTTTCATTCTTTTCACTATATGTATTTATGGCTTGAGCTGTGCATGCAACTGTTCTACTCCCCACATATCCATCACCTGACCAAAAATCAAACTCCATGTACCAAAGTTGTCTAAGTAGTCAAAAAAAAAAAATAGTCATTCTAGGCCTTCTGACATTTCAATTTTCTTAATTAATCTACATTAGGAAAATTGCAAAAGAGAAAATAGACTTAGGAAAGTGTGCACATTTGCAATTTATCTAATTCTTGTTAAACTGGTAGTGATTAGATTAATTTAAAAAATGCTGTCCCTGAGAAGCCCCTCAGTCCCCCTTTGACTAAAGGCAGCTGAATTAGCTTATTTCCTCCAGCAGAGTTGGTGGTGAACTCTTCTCTCTCCAGGAGTTACATGGAAGATGGAAGTTGACAAAGTTCCAAATCTAAAACTCAAAGCTGTTTATCAAATAACAGGGTGAGAATAGTTTTCCCTCTCTCCCTTGATGCAGGAAATATACTTGTTTGCTTCATTTTTAAGAGACTTTAAAACTGCTCTTAAAGCATACTGGTTTAAAGCCTGGCTTTATTTTTGTACTTGAAAGTTTATGATTTAGTCTGTGAAGCTGAGCAAGGCAGCATGATTTAATAATCTTCTCTAATCTGGAAATCTGTCTTTGTGAAAGATGACTGGAGTAAAGAGAAGCTGTTCCTTGCATTCTGATTGGATTTTCAGACCTGAGTCAAATTAGTCCTCAGAGTTCTGAAAGCTCTTACTTTTATTTATAGAATATATGTCTCTTGTGTTCTGTTCAGGAACTTTGGTCAGGATGGCTCAAACTTTCAGGATTGCATAGTTTTAATCATTTTAATCTTCAAATTTCAGTCTTTTTGCATCTATCTTTACAATCTACCAGATTGTCTGTTTCCTGTTTTCACTTTTCTTTGACAAGCATCTGGAAATTTTTGCAAGCCAAGTGCACATTCTGTATCTATAACATTAGAAGCTGAGATTCTCCCTCTTGCTCTAGTTTTTAATTCCTGCTCCAACTTTCCTCTTTTCCTATTTTGTAACCAATTACAATAATCATAATTACCATAGCCTATCCTCCATAACTTCAATTTACATTTTTTCTAAGAGCAACCATACAAAAGATGTAAATGTCTTGAAAACAGATCAAAGCTCATTCTTCCATTGAAAAATATTTAAAATTAATCAGGAAAAATGAATTACAATTTGTACTGTGGGGCTGAATCAGAAAAGAAATTTTGGATTGAGGCTGGCCATCTGTTCTTAAGTCATTGGAAAAAAGAATACTAAATGACTTAAGGATAATATTTTCAGCCTGAATTGACTTCCTTGGGCTCTTGCATCTCCAAGACTGTAAGTTAAGGCACCCAGATTTATAATGTCTATTTCACACAATTTCTGTCTTACTTATTTTATTGTCCCAAAATAGTAAATATGTTTGTTGGTATTCAGTAGCTAAAATTATTAGCCCCAGTGATATTCAATTTGATAAACAAAGACTGGAAAATAAAACCAGAAATGATTGAATGGTTTTTTGGGAATTATTTTTATCTATGAACAGAGGCAGCACCCTTTGAACACCTAATCTTTCCTTTTTAGTTTAATTTCTGCTTGACACTCTTTTCCAAAGCTTTTGACTAGCTCTGGTACAATTTCTTATTATTCTTACCATGTTCTTAATGTGCTCCTAGAAAATTAGATTACTTTACACACACATATTTGAAATCTAAATTCCAAACTTTATCTTTGAAGCTGTCTTAGAGTTTTTCCTGTAGACTCTTAGGTCAGGAGCAGGTAACTGAGAAAATCCTAGTCTCTTTTCCAAGAGTTAATTAAAATGTATACATTTATGAAAAAAAAGATTTTTTTAATGCTTAAAGTCCTGTGCAAGTTGTTATAAGTTCTAGGTTTTATATTTTAAATCCCTTAAACTTCAAATAAAAATTCTTGCTCCACATTTTGAAAAGTGATGATATTGACTCCTGAGAATCAGAGTAGCTATTGCTGATTTTGATCCAACATAGGAATTCCCCTCTAATCTTTATTTAGTTGCCTCACCACCACAAAGGGACTGTCTTTGCTCCACCCCTCCCAGATTTCCCTGTTTCAGGCTTCATGTTACTTGCTAAGGAAATGATAATGAATTCTATTTTGTGGTATTTAATTCCCTCCAGGCACTGATTAAGGAACATTAGGTGTTTAACTCAGAGATATAAATCAAAGCCAGCTTCAAAGTTTGGGTTTAGATTTGTTCAATGCCTCTTGAAATTACCTTTCTTGTTGGTGAGATTTGTGAAGGTGACAGATTCTCAGCAGCTCTATTCTTGTGAAAGAGCACTGGAAGCTGTAAAAATGAAGTATACTTTTAGAAATATAGGATGCAGTATATTTTTCAAATTCTTTTGTCTCTGGGGCAGGGGGGAACAGGTCCTTTTGAACTGAAACTATATTTAAATGAAAGCAAAAAAAAAAAAGTCCACCCAAACATATGGAAATTCTGCTTTTCATCCAGTCATACAGATTTTACTCAAGGCTTCTTGACTAAATTCTGGTGTCTAGTACCTGATTAATAATCCTCTGAATGATTTAACCTTGTTTAATGAGTGGGCTACGATTCCAGTTTAAAAATTAAAAAAAAAAAAAAAGCCAAGAAAAAAACTCAACAAAACCTGAAGTGTCTACAAACAGAAGAAAATAGAAAAGCACTGGTAAATATTGTAATTTACGGTTCAGTACCAAAATTCATTACAATTCCAGATGGCCTCGAGGTTCTTAGCAGGTAATTTGTTCTTAACTGGAAGAAGCATTCCTCTTAGGCAGAGGTGAGTTATCTTACTTTATTGTTTTGTTTGTTTGCTTGTTTTTGTTTGTTTGTTTTTGTGGAGAAAACTGCATGAGAGACAGGCCTGGTGGAAGGCATTAATATTTGCCTTCAGGGGAAACAAAGGAATTCACAAAGGAAAAATGGAAGAATGGTGCCTGCATGAAAAGAAAGTTAAAATTACATCTATGTCTATATCATCTATATCTGTGTGTGCTTATATCTAACTATACATACATACATACATATATATATATATATATATATATATATGTATATATGTTGGATAAAGCTATGTCTGGTAGCTTTAAATTAGACCCTGGCTTTCCTCGAATCCATTGCACATTTCATTTGATCTACTTGGATTTCATTTGATCTACTTGGGGACAAGTCTTCTATTTAAATTTTCTTCACCTAAATTCAATGGGTCAGACTGTGTAAAACAACTAATGAGTAGGTATTTAAGGGGTAAGTGGGACATTTTTTGAGAGAGAAATATCCCCCAAAATTAGCCTTATTTTCTCTAAGCAAACACTAAATTCTTCATTAATGCCATGTAATTTATACTAATGTATCCAAAAATCATTAAATTTTACCTCTAGAATATTACTTATCTCTTAGTACTGAACACTACTTTAAGCATATGTAAACCTGAATTTGCTCCTTTACTTTTTTCTTTTATTCATTTTTTGTTGCATCAGTGATTATCTGAATGAATGTGCTGAAGACAGATTGGTAGTGTGAGCACAGTACAAAAACCCAGCTAGAAGGACAAATAATTTTCAAAGAAAATACAAAATTATGGATGGCCCTAAGGTCTCCACACTTTTTACTGAATGTACATTGGAATGGGGGAAAAGAGCTTTGGGAAAGTGACCCATGTGAAAAGGAACCGGTGGTGTTTGTCAGATCATCCCTACATTGTAAAGCAGCTTTTCCTGTCTGATAGTAAATAACTTGTGTCAGTTGTGTCAGTATTCCCCTTTTTATCTAACTTTAACACTGTCTTTTGCTGTTCCATTTTTCTTCACTTACGTATTAATTACTTCATAATTGTTTATTTTCAGTTCCTCTTTGAGTAACTATTATCTTGTCAACAGGTTGTTTTCCTCAGTTTTGAGTCCTGTGTGCAGCTTTGACCTTACCAATTTTCCTCTTCACCCTGCCAGCTTTCCTTGGGGTCACATCTCCTGTTTCGTTTCTCACTTCCAGCCCATCAACACCTGCAGCTTGACTCCCGCCATCCTGATTTATGCTGAGCTGCATCCTGCCCCAGGCCACAGACAGTGAAGTGTTTTACACCCGTGCTGCCACAGCCCATCAGAGGGTCCCTGCCCTGTCTGGGCCATCCATGGTCCCTCAGGTGTGTGTCTGTCCCTGCAGCTGCCGCTTTCCTGATTGTCCCTGAGCCTGTTTCGCTGGTTTGGGAGACTCCTGGAACCACCTTGCAGCCACACCAGCCCTATCTCGTGAGTCCCATCCACTCCCCAGCACTCCCACAGCACATCAGTCCCACCCCATCAACTCTTTTGGATGCAGACAACATACATTTGAACAGCACGTATACAAGTAGCTACTTAAAGAAATACTGTGGTGTCAGTGTGGGAACCCAGTGTAGGAACCCAGAACATCCCTCTGGCTGTCCAGGATGGCCAGGACCCCTGCCAGGGGGCTCAGAAGCCCTGGCACAGAGCCCAAAACACCTGTGGTTTTGATTATGACCCATGGAGAAAATTACCAACCTTATATGAAGATCAGCAAGCCACAACAGTTTAGGTAGAATAATAGTGAAGTTATCATGGGGCGGAAAAGTAGATTTTGGGGTTTTAGGTATGGGGGTTCAGGAGGCAAGATGGAGGGATCTGGGCATGTCCAGCCTTTCTCCTTCTTCTTCTTGGCCTCCATCTTCTGCTGTGATGTTGGCACATAGAGATTGGTTTAGAGTAGAAGCTCATTGTCTACCATAGGTGATAGGTATGGGGAAATAATCGTCAACATTGTATATGTAGGTTTTAGTATAAAGACATAACACCACCCCAGGGGCAGTCAGAGTGCCTTGAACTGTCCTGCTGGACGGGCCTCGGCAGGGCAGGAGAAAATTTTTTATAGCTAAGATACAATAAATAACCTTGAGACTGAGAAATTAAAAGCCCTGACTCCTTCAAGTGCCAGGCTGAGAAAAGAGACTTTCAAACTTTTCTCGGAGTCACTCTGACCAGCTAGAGATCCCGACACTTCAGCACCACACATTAATCTGATGAGACTGGGTAAATCATGGAGAAAATGTTGGGTTTTACTTTACAAAGCACACAATGCCATGTGTGTTTTTAAGTAGAAGTGTATTTCTGCCTCTTAACTGATGAAAACAGTACTACAGATACTTGCTGCTGGATAACAGGTAAATACTGTAATGTTAGTAGTAATTACTCTGTACTTCAACAGGTTTTGACTTGATGGTTTGTGGGAAAAGACAGAGAGCAAACTCCATGTTGAAGGTCACCTGGTGGCGACAGGCAGGTGAGCACAGACTGGTACAGAGAATCAGATTTGTAACTTTTAATTCGTGGTTCTTCCCAAGCATGACTCCCATGATGACTTTCTCCCAAGTTTGAATTTAAAAAAAAAAAGAAAAAAAAGAATAGGAAGACTGATTTAAAAACAGGCCCCTGCTCTGCACAGAATTTTCCTTTAGTGGCAGACTTACAAGGCCTCAGGAAATATTATCCAGATGCTGACTTCTTCTAGCAGATGACAAAGCCTTTGCTGTCACTTATTACTTGGAACTAATTCTGAGATTGTAAGTATGTGTTTAGGTATGCAAGATGCATTCTACCCAACACAGCTAAAAAATAACTAAATGCCACCATACTCCCAGGGTTTTTTTAGATCTTGTATCCAAGTCTTCCTTCTAGTTTGCATATTTATTTCTTAGTAGTTTCACTGGTATAATGTGTGACTTTCTCAACAGGGTGTGTGGGTTAATTCCAACCAAAGTGGCACTAAAACTACAAACTACCTATTCCTGTACTCTCACTGTCTGAAATTTCTCCCATTTTATAAAACATACCACAGGGGTAAAAAACAAAAAAACCAAAAAAACAACGAAAAAAAAAAGAGACATAGACAATACAATTCATTTTTTATTCATTTGAAACAGAAGGTAGATTTAGGCAGGTACAATATGTGCAATATATAGGAAAATCTTGCCAATTTCAGCACTTTAGCCTTCTTAATGACTTCCAGTTAAAAATGAAGCTAACAAAAATTAAAAGTATATGCAAAAAGTCTTTGCACACACACACACGCACACACAAAGAAAAAACATCTACTTTTTGAAATGTTTTCATGCAGTTAAGTGGACTTGACTGTCATGGAAAATGTTCCATTTTTGGGGCTGGTAGACTGTCTGTACCTATCAGCATTAAAAAAAATGGCTCTGAGTAAAATTACTTTGAGAAAGGATGCTTATAAGCAATTGTTCTGAGTTTGTGCTCAGAAATCTACTGTGGACCTCCCATGGTCAGACTGAGAATTGGTTAGTCAAATGATTTCTTCAGTGGTTTTAGTGAAACAAATCATATCAGAAATTCTCTCATAGTGAGGGTGTAAAATCTGAGATACTGATTGGAATGAAAGACTGCTAATGCTGTAGGGCACAGCAATCCCTGGATGTAATTGCTCTCATTTCCTACTAAATACTTGTTAACCAACCTGAGGCAGCATTGGGTGGGAGTTGATTCTGGTAAAAAATGAAGTTCTCTTACAAGGTCTGCTTGTCAAACATAGCCAGAAATAGAATTTTATCAGATTTTTCAAATCATTCAATATGAGTTTAAGTTAAAAAATATGTAAATTGGGATTTAACATATAAATAAATCTCTAAGTTAGCTGATTAAAATCATTGAATCAGAACAAGGACACTTTTGATATGTGACACTGTTGCTGCTATTAGCTAAAATAGAAATAAATTCTCAGCAGTACAGATTAGGATAATGGTTTAGATAAATTTTTAGTTTTTAAAACTAATGATTAGCCACAAAAATGGCATAATATGACCATAACAATATTGATTATCATGATAACTTGTATTTTGTGTTTGACTTGTGTATCAATGAAGCCAGTTTGGAATTTTATCTGCTGCATGGCCATGCCATATGGGTATTTTTGCTTACTGATACACCAGAGTAATGTAATTTCTTGCACTGGGTAAATAAAGAAGCAACAGTCTGATATCAAGATGAGTTTTTAGCCTCCAGCTTGTGGCAGAAGGAAGTGGATTATTGGTTAACACAACCTAGGAGATCTTTATGTTCCACAGTTTAAAAAAGTGTAAATTCTGATGACGTATGTAGGTTTCTAAATGAAGTTTCCCTAATTTAGCAGCTGTAGGTTTCAATTTGGAGAAACCTTTGATGTTAAATTAAAGCAGCTAACTCCACATGAAGCTTTTATTTTAAATAAGAGAGGTGAAAATATTCACTCCCAAACAAGTAGAGTAAACAGCTTCATCTAGAGAGAGATCAGGAAATAATAAATATTATCTGTAGAATGTAGGATTGCTCAACAACCAAGTCCTGTCAGTCCTGTAGAGATGAAGTAAACTTTTCAGAAGCACAATTTTTTGAATTTTCAATGCAAGATGGAAAAAAATACCTAGGTGCATGAATAAAATATAAGAACTGTATCTTTTATACAGGAAGAAATTGAAGAGAATATAAAATACTTGGGTCAGCTGTCCCCAGAATTAATTAATTAAATGTTCAAAGATATATATGATAGGATAATAAGAATAACAATAAAGAAGCAGTTCTTTGAGGCACATATGAAAAGGACAAGAGGCAACACACATGCTACAGGAGGCATGTGTACCAGAAAATTATGAGGCTGAATTTTTGTTAATGAGTGGTCAGAAATTGGAACCATTCCTCTATAAAGATTTCATCCTTTTCATCCATGAAGGTCCATTAAAGTCTACTGGACAAAGCCCCCAGCAATCCCTGGTTTTGAATTTAGCTGTGCTTTGACTTGTACCTGGTACAGATGACGTCCAAATGTTTATTCTAACTTGAATTAATCTGTAATTCTGTGATCTTTCTTAAATAAGGCAATTGTCTTTCTATATTTATTGAATGTTATTGATTTAATGTCCCTGGACATATCAGACTCAAAGGGAGTGACATCAGGAGTTCTTTAAATGTGGTATTTGAACTGTAATTTGGTTTCTACATGTGAAATTCCAGGGCAAAGTGGAAAAGAAGTTTCTGTAAAACTGTGCTAAGCTTGTAGTAATGAGTTTCCTCATTCAGCTATGGAAGGTTTAGGGAGTATTATTTACAGCTAAACTTAGATGGTATCATCTTTGTATTATCAGCA